>NW_008236769.1:4564273-4590277 GCF_000691975.1 Corvus brachyrhynchos
TCTTGCTTTCACCAGCCCTTTCTTCAAAAAAAAAAAAAAAAAAAGAAAAAACAATTCTTTTTTTTTAATAACTGGTTCCTATTTCAGTTTGGCTGGGGACACCTCATTTGGTTTTGTTCACATTTGGCTTTGAAAGTAGGTGGACCCACCTGTGACAAGGGTGGGACAGAAAATTAAACAGCAGAGCATATCCAAGCTTGTCAGGATTTATATACTCTTTTTTAAGGCTGGGTTTTCTTTCTGGGGGTGGGGTGTTGCATTTTATGTTTTTCCTTCTTCCTCACCTAAAATATGCAAAAGCTTACGATAAAGATGTTGGATGGTGTTCAAAATGTGAAAGAGTCTGGATATTTCATCTAACCAGGGAGGGAATCCGCAGTAATTCCATTTCCACATTTTCCTTGCTTTCAACACTTCTTGGAAGCCGGCGTGAGTGCAAATATGTGTGGTTTTGAGGTGAGGCCCTGCACTTTCCCTGCTCTTCTCCGTCTTTCCTGTGTGCAGTTGCATCCTGGCTCTGCAATGCTCTCCTTTTTGTTCCCATGTCATTGGATGCTGCATGAGTAGCTCCAGTGATACTCAACTACTGCATTAACAAGAGCTGCAAATGTGATCTGTGGCATTGCTGAAATCTTAAAGGTTAAATGGTACTGCAGCCTCTCTTTTGCCAAATGACAGAGTGGTAGCTCAGAGGTACTTGTTGGACAATACACTCTTGTATGGGCTTGTAATGCAACCCCCAGGCTGTGCTGAGTGCAGGGTCCCATGCAGAGGTGTGCTGAATACCTGTGCATATGTTTCATTCTTACCACTGTGTATTTCATGCTTACTGTTGTGGCTGCTTGGCTACTCAACACAGCAGTGTTTGCACGTGGGAACACTCATCAGGTTTACCCCAGGAAAGCACAACAACTCTGTGACAGCAGATTTCTGAGATGTGGAGACAGCTTTGATACCTCTTTGTGTGACTGAATGGCAGGGCTGTATGGTCCTGTCGCTGCCAGGTGGGATGAGCCTTGGCAGGGAAAGTGTATTACAGGCTCTGACTCAGACAAGAAGTCTCTCTAGGGTCTCTGGTAGGAACCAGATTGTTCAAACCTGTCCTTACCATTTCTCCATTGGATGCTTGACAAAAATCAAAGTGAAATTGAGAAGCAGAAAGTATACCTTGCTCAACATTTTGGAGTGAAATCCAAAAGTAACATCATCACAGCAGCAGAACTAAAATCTCCAGTATGCTCTGCATGTGCACATAATGACTATGATAGATGCATATTTTCTTTTAAGTTGGCACTTTATTTCAAGATTTTTTTTCCTGTGAAGTGAACAAATGTTTTCTGGCTTAGATCTATATTGCTCAGGCATTAAGAGGTGCTCAGGCCTCACTGTGCTGAGCGAACCAGGCCTTGCACACTGTAAGGAAGGTGCTGTAAGTGGGACAGAGTGGTTCTGCAGAGTGCAGCTGGGGCATCTTCAGAAGGGTATTTCCAGCTCCGTTGCTGACCCTGTGTGCTACAAGTGATTTAAGTCTCGGGGCCTCAAAGGAGCAGAAGAGACTGTACCAAAAATTTCTAATCCAGCTATTAAATATATCCATAGCTTTTGAATGAAACATTTAGTGGGTTTTGTGTTGCCCAGTTTCTGTGAAAACCCTGGCAAGGTGAACCACTTGCTCAGGTGCTAGACACTGAGGTTTGGGTGCCTGTTGTTGATCATCCAGGTATGAAAAGGCCTGGTTCAATTGTTAAAGTCAAGAAACTACCTGTAGTGCTGTGTTGGTATATGTTTTACATTGTTCACTGTTTTAATAATTGCCATTTTCCAGATGTGTCTTACTCTAAGTATACACAAGTCATCTTAACATATTTTTTTCACTTCTTGTATCACACTTGAAAGTAAAGATTTCTCACAATTATATTTAAGTAACTAGCTGGTATTTAATCAATTTGCAGTAGCATTGTATTTATATTAAATGCATTGGAGTGGAATGGCCATTATATTTAGTTTCTAAATAACTTTCTTGTCATCTCATGCTGATGATGAGCTTATGTAGCATTATAGAATTAAGTACTGAGGAAATTTTCATTACTAGGACCAAGCATTTGAGACATACAGCCCAGAAAAGGAGGGAAAAGTCATAATTGCTTTATTTGCAACTGATTTATAAAACCACATCTAACACTTTGAAAAAAAAACCTTTATGGAAAAGAAAGTTTTTACATATTTGGTATGCTTGATAAAATGAAAGACAGTTTATTATACAGTAAATTAAACACTTCAGTTTTTTCCTAAATTAGAACTAGAACTTTATCTAGGAAAATTAGTTTGAAATATCATATAGACATCTGCACCCCAAAACCATAGGTGAAGAAGCCAAACTAGGTGTGATCCTGTTGAATTTCTTTTACAACAGATGAACATATTTTCATTTTGCCTCCTGTTAAGTGAATGATCTGTTGCTTCCTAGGATAGTGACAACCTCTGGTGGGATGCCTTTGCAACTGAATTTTTTGAAGATGATGCAACCTTAACACTTTCATTTTGTTTGGAAGATGGACCAAAGCGATACAGTAAGAAATGTATATTTTTTGTTCTAATGTTAAGTCTGAGTTTCTAAAAACAGTTTATCTGTACAAGACAGATGCAACCCCGGCAATGACAAAGTCACTTGTGTATATTCAGTGACTGCTAAGTTACATTAAAGAATTCCATTAATTGGGAATCCATTTTTTTATGGAATTCCTCTGAATTTTATTACATGAAAATAAATCATTTCCTAGTGGAATGAAGCAAATAATACAATCCTTGGATTTTTTTAAATTAATGTGTTTTATGGCTGTGCTTGCGCTCTTTGTTAATTTGTTTTCTGCAAAAATTCAAGTGTTGAGTCTTGTGGGCAAACTTGTTCACAGCATGGGAACTTTGTAGCAAGTACCAGGATTTTTGCTGGAAGGGCTTCCAAATTTAAAGAGGGATCAGAAAAACAACAAATTAAAAGCTATATCCTTGCTGATGTAGATAAGTATTATTCCATCAACTGTGTGGATCTCTGCTGCTTGCACACATTAAGGACCAGCCTTGGATGCTGTCTGAGCAGCAGTGGAAGTCTAGAATACTCTCAATCAAGCACTAGGTGAAAGCTTGAATAAAAGTGAAGCAGTGAATAAAAGTGATGGCACTGGTATCCATTGCCTGCATATGCTGAGCAGCAAAAAGGGATAACATTCATCGAACAAATTGTTTGAAGTGAATCATTCTCTTAGCTTTAGCACCAAGCAACAGAGAGAGAAGTAAACATTGAAAAAATGCATTGCCAATTGTTTGACTCCATTCAGAGTGACCCCTGCTTCATGGTGACAGATTGTGCTCTCTACTTAATGTTCTGAATCTTGCGAGGTTCTTCTCTTTCATGAGAGTGACTGATTGTCAGAGTATCACTCACATACTTCTAATTCCTATTATCAATTATCTCAGGTATTTATTTGACAAGTGTTACCTTCTTCTGGAGAAAAAATAACCACTTTGGATGTACATTCTGGGATTTGTGTTGACAGAATTACAGTTTCTTGCCTTTCAAAGCAAGTGATAACTCTGTAAAGGTCCTCAAATTACAGCCTATAGCACCATTGGTAACAGCTGATCTGTCCTGATTAGGTTGAGTCAACTTGTCAGATATCAATTTGCTAGTTGTGTTATCAGTCCAGAAGGCACAGATACATCAGCAAAAAAGCAATTAATGTCCAGTTAGATCAGAGGGAGTTGTGATTCTGGAAAACAGTACTGCATATGAAAGTATTTGTCAAAGTGTAAAATACTCCTGGTGTCACAAATGCTTGATAATGGTTGTGTTGTCTGTAACTGGGACAGGTTGGCATGGGGTAATACTGTGATTCTTAGCATTGTTGCTGAGAAGAATGATTGAAAGCCCAAGTTACTTTAGTCATATTTTTAAAAGTGACTAGTACACTGGATTTTTTCCTCTGGTTTTAATTCCTGATCTCTGCACAAACTGTTGTTGCTTTTGGTTTATTCTCAGCATCTGGAATTGAAGCTCTGCATTTAGGGCTCTTTGCTGTTCATTCCTATTTCCTTTTCTTTGTTAGTTACTATTTATGTAATTCTGAACTACATCATTAGTGTGAATCTTTTTCACATGAGTGGTATTCCAACTCAGTGAAACTCTGAAGAGCATGCTTGTGCTGTTCCAGTTTGAGACTTCCATTGTCCTTTGAGAAGGCTTTGAGAGCAGACTTGGGGCCTCTGTGCTGTCCAAATCCCTGCTTGGGGACACCTTTGGTGTTGCTTGTGGTGGGTGCAGAGTGGAAGCTGTATGTTAAGAGTAGCTCTCTCTTCCTAGCTGAGAAGTTTGTGTCCAAAACCATGTCCAGGAGTTGAAAGCAGAGCAGTTTGCTCCCCTTACAGGTCTCTTTTTTGCTTGCCCAAGCCATGCTCATGCTATTCCCTTATGGATGCTCTTGGCATCTCCCAAAAACTATGAGACCCAGTACCTCTATTCCAAGCTGGTGAAATTGCTGGCCAGGGGCTGTGGCTCTTGTTAGGTGAGCCAGTGTATGGCACGTGGTTGCAGCACCAAACATGGAGCTTTGAAAGTGATGAAACAGAAGTTTATTCATCTGTGCTGTCGCCAGCAAGACACCTGCCTCCTTGCCTACTGTGTATGCTCTTTAGGATGTAGAGGGCATTAAACACATTGGAACTGGCAGAAAGGAAAGAGAAAAGACAAATTGTTTGTTCTTCCAGGCACAGACAGTAGTGGAGGGAACCAAGATAAGGCCCAGGAAAAGAGAAATACCCATCCTTTGAGAAGTTGTTTGTAAAGTTGAAAGTGATGAAAGATGCCAACCTCTTGCCTTTGGTCTAGGATTCAGGTCAAAATTGCCTGTCTTTGTCTTGCTTCAGCCTGTGAGAGATTTGCTTACATCTCTGACATTGGTTGTGGTGGCCACCTTATTTTTTTTTTTCCTTTTGGCAATGGTTTCCTTTTCTGAGAACTAAAATATTCTCTTTTGGAACAAACAAATTAAAAAAACCCCTTGTGTGTGTCCATGTGTGGAAAGGACAAAAACTTTTTTGCTGTCCATGGCCTCATTTTTCTCTGGGTTATGGCAATTCCCAGTCCTGTTCCCTCCTTCTCAGGGGCTATCCAGAACTTGTGTTAAGCCATTAGAGACATGAAGAGGCATGGTGTTTTGCCCCAGGTTCCTTCTGCAAAGCTCCTCGAGAGTGTTGTGGGAGGCTGCTGGGAACTAATCTTGAGTGCAGTTCCCAAATTCCTTTGGGAGCTTTTTTCCTGTGCTTGCTTTAAACTTTTCCTTTCTATGAGTTTCCTGTCACAGCCTGTTTCCCAGCTGGCTCTCTCTGCCCTCTGCTCTTACCTGAACAGTCCAATCCCACAGCCAATGCAAATGTTCAGAGCAGGCCTGCAGTATTTGTGTAAGGGGTAGAAGATTTTTTTAAAAAATTCTTTTATTTGCCTTGCCTTTTGTTTTAACTTTTAAAATACAGTTTTGTCCAAGAGATTGTAAGTAAGGGTTGTAAACGCACTTTTTTTTTTTTTTTTTTTAATCTCAGAAAACTAAGTTGCTTATTTAATTTCATGGCCTAAAACTGAAGCTTTATGAAAAACACAAAGTATTTTTAAATCTTTCATTCATTTTACCATGTTTTTCAGCACTCCTTTCTATACTGAGAAAAGCAGTTTTTCCCCCTTTGCTGTTCTCAGTATTTCTCCTTGACTGCCAGCTCCGAAATTCTTTCTTTTGTAGGAAAAAATAGATACTGTTCAAAATAGGGATTTCAAGTCACTGGGTTATGTTTACTTTGCTTCACATAAGGCAGCATTATGTGCTGATACTTGAGCTAGCTTTAAATGTACCTATATCTGCATGGCACAACATGTAAAGGTACTTACTTATGCCCTGGGAAGAGCAGAGGTTTGTTAGTTCCGGGATCCACCGGTGTTAATTAATTTGATTGCCAGGTTTGTTAGACCTAGACCAGTTATCTGTGCAAAATGATATTCTGCTTTGGATAGATGTGACTTGAAAGCCCAGCTTAACTTTTTCTTGCAGAGATTCTGTGCCAGACCAGAAGTAGCTGCTGTGCCCATCCTTGCAGCTCTTTTTGTCTCTCTTCAGTATTTGATTTCTGTAGATGCAAGAAATTTACCTTCTGCAATTCTTTCTCCCTGGCACAGCATTCCAGAAAGAAGATACTCTCTTCTTTCAAACAACCACTGAAAATATGTTTTTCTCCTACTTTCTTATACCCCTCAGCTATTCTTTTGGTCTGCTATTATCTATGAACCCTACTCACATTACTGAATTCTACATTGAAATTTTAATGAGAAATGCTGCAGAAAACAAAGATGTATTTTAAGTTAACAAAGGTGTAAATTATGCGTTTCTCCAGTCTGGCTTTTTGGCTGCCCTGAGATGGAGAGAAACCTCACACATTCCAATGCTTAAAGACAAGGAAAGATTCCCCAAACCAGAGATGCTACCTGTCTTACACTGCATTAAATTATAGTCAACAGAAACTAAGAAGTAAACACATTAAGTTCATTCTACAGTGAGAGCAAAAAGAAATTTGCTTTAATGTATTATGCGGTGATTTGTTTGGTCAAGAAATAAATAGGATTTAAACAAAACCAAAAAAAGAAAATATGCCTAATGGAGCAGAATTTTTGTTTCCTTGTTGTGGATAAAGCATTCATTTCCTGTTAAGAGGCTTCTATCCCTGTAAAAGAGTAAATACTAGACTCTGATCCATTGTTGCCCAGGTTCTTTGTTTCTCAGAGACAAAATATTTCCCGAACAGATAAGAGAAACAAGTTTGATTGACAGCTCTTAGCAGAGTCTCATCAGCTGCTGTGCTGACAGCCTGGTGATGCGCACTGTGCTGATGTGGTCGGGACTGACAGGTGATTGACAGCCCAAGACTGTGGAGACAGGAAAGATGAAGCATGCTCAGTAAGAATAATGTGCAGTGTTTATGCAGCACTGCAGAGAATAGGAGCTAGAAAGTTAACTCTTTCAGGGCAAAGTGCTACTGTAACACATAATGAATGCAGTTGCCACTGTACAGAAAATTAGAGCTTGTCTACGTTTCTCTTCTGTTCACTAAATGATTTCTCCCATGGAGGAGCTATATACTGTGAGGAAGCAAAAGCATGAGCTATCACATTTGTAGCTGTAAAAAAATTTCATGTGTGCTAGATATGATGGAGTCCTCAAAATGGATTTATTTAAGCTTATAGATGTAGAGTATATTGAGAATTTCAGGCACTTTTTATAGGCTTTCATCACCCAATTTTGTATGGCATTGCATAATGTTTCACAGTAGAAATTTCAAAAGGAACAATTTGAGCTCTTTGCTCTCCCTATCCCTAGGAAAATATAGTGATTTCAGTTTTATTGGTGCTCTGAATCTGTAGCTGATAATTGAATATGTACTTTGTGTTATAATTTCTACTGCAGTCTGTGTTTGGAACGCACAAGGTAACTATACCATGCTTTGCATTTTATGCTGGTTTTTTCCATTTTCTCTTCTTGGCTTATGAACCCTGTTTCAGTTTTCTTAATTTCTTGATTTTTTTGAAAGAATGATGGATAGATGGATGGATGGACAGATAGAGAGAGAGAGAGAGAGAGAGAGAGAGAGAGAGAGAGAGAGAGAAAGAGTTTTCTGGGCAATAGTTTCAGAATGAACTTTGGGCCAAGTGGGAAAATCATCAGCTTTGAAGTGCTTATCTAAGTTTTTCTGGGTGCTTTTAGAATATATTACATAAGTGTATTTTAGATTTTACTACAAATTATTTAATTAATACACAGCAAGGAAGCTGCAATCACATTCATTCTGTATTTGTCCCCATTTTTATAACCTGTGCAATGCAGATAACTTTATAGGCCTTTACTGAAAAATTTTACAAGGGTTAATGGTGGGAAGCTATATCTAGTGGATATTTCTTATAACGATAGTTTGGGAATAAACAGGGAAAGTTCATCACACATTACCCACTTGCATAATTATTTTCAAAAAGGTGGTTTGAGGGGCCAGCATGCTACGTTATCACCCCAGGTTTCTCTAAAACTGTCACCTAGTTTCTCTCATGTAACTCTTAAAGAGAAAATTAAATTTGCCAAGAGAAACAGATTGTTTTATTTCCAGGAACCTCTTCTTTCTTTTTCCCTTTATTTTTTTTTCCCCAAGAAATCACGGTCATTAAACATGATTTGAGCATTCAGGTACAACACAGTAAATTGGCCTAGCTATGTGAGACAGATTATTCTGTGTGACTCCCTGGTATTCATCTTTATATACCACTATTCTAGTTCTGATTTTTTCGAAGTTTCTTGGCAATACTTTTGAGTTTAATTTCAGAATATAGGTAAAAATTTCATTAAAATCATATGTAAGAGGTCCAGAATTGCCTGAATCACCACTAGCCCCTCCACCCTCCAGCTAATGATTTCTAATTAAGAATTACTTCCTAAAATTGATGTTTTAAAGAGTTCTCAATCAATTTTACTTATGCTCTATGAAAATTGCCTATTAATAAACTTTAGTAAGAATATAAGTAAGCACTAGTAAGTTGAATGCTTTACAGGTGTCTAAGTGTATTATACCCATGCACTTATCTTTATCACCCAAACTTTTGTAAGCTCGTCAAAGAAATGAGATTTGTTTGACAAGACCTATTTTGCATAAACCCATGTTGACTGGCATTAATTACATCCCTTTCACTTCAATCTTTGTCAGTTAAATCCTATATAGTTTTTTTTTTTTACTATTTTGTCTGGATTGATATCAAGCAAGTGTATTATGTTATGTTGTTCCCTGACTCTATAGTGTCCCTTAAATATCAGCACAGCAGTAGTGGATTGTTAAAACTCCCTATGTAGTTCTTTTATTTTTTTAATTAGTATTTTATAAAACTAGATATAAATGTGAGAAAAACCCTTATAACTGCTGATTTCAAAACATTTACTTCTCACGGATACTATTTAAGATCCATTTTAGTTGCTGATGGACTAGGAAGCACTTTTCACTCAAGATCAACATCTTTCCAAAAGTAGAACAAAAAAGCTTATCATATATCGATGTTCAAAGCTTTTCTGTTCCCAAATTAAACTAAGGTTTGATAAATTTTAAGGCCTTATTTTCTCTACCTTTTACAGGTATGGATTTTTCACTGCCAACTTCAGCATCTCTTTCTAATATTTTATCTTTCATAATATGTTTTTACAGAATATTTCCCCCTTTTTATCTTTGTTTTTACTTAATATTGTCATCATAATTATCCGGACTTTTTTCTTCTAATTATTTCCTTCATTTTTCTACTAACTTCTTTTGCCAAAGTGATTCTCATTCTCACATTAGAGTTGCATCTTTTGGATATCTTAGGAAGTCTCATTAACAGATTCTTAATTGTCATACATAGATTTTATCTGCTTTTTCTCCCAGCCAGTTGATCTGTGGTGAATCCAGTATTTTGAAGCACCAGCTGTATCTCTCCTACTGACTGGGATTGCCTTTTCTTTGTCTGTACTGAATGCATGTTTTCGATGGCATTTGTACAGACATGTGTAGTCTCATTGGAGAGTGTCCAAGGGAAAAGTCTTGAAATAAGACTTACTAAGGAAAATTAAAGAATTTGAGTTGGTCAGTCTGCAGAAGAGAAGACGTGGCAAAAAGGAAAGAGGAAAATGGGACATAATAACAAGACATATCAAGGAAAGTCATAAGGTCTGTTTCCATAGCTATGATGAGCAGGAGAAGAGATGCAGGCTTTAAATTGCATAAAAAAAAAAAAATTGAGGGGTTCACTCTTACCAGTGAGAAAAATGAGGTGCTTGGAGAGATTCCCTGGGGGGGTTGTGGACCCTCCAGTAATCAGGGGGTTGTCTGACCTTCACCTCTGATTCCCTGAAGACACTGGTCCCAGAGCCAGTGTCAGCTTTCAGTCCCCTGTTCAGTTCAGTCTCAGACATCATAACCAGTTCTGGAATAATTTTCTCATCTTGGATGCTAAACTTTTTGTGATTCAAAACACCTTACTATTTCTAATTGTGAGCAGTAGAAATAATGTTTTTCTAATACTGCTAGCTAAGCAAAATTTTGCACATGAATCTTCTACCAATTTCCTTCAGAAAGAGCATTTTTCTTTTCTCCGTATTACTGACAGGTGTTGAAGGAATAGTTCCTGATTTGCAATGAGCAGATGTGAATTAGACCTTCACCTCTGCCAGCTGCAGTCTTAGTAGCTAGCTTAGTGTTCCTGCACCTCTGAATTATCCATACCTTCAAAATACAAAGAAGGGCTGCTTCACTGCAAAGTGCCAGGCACATGCAACATGTGTCTGTGTGTCTTGCCTGTGTGTACACACACAGCCTCAGTTAGGTACTCCGTGGAAAAGTTTATAATGAAAACTGTTTTATCAACCTCTTTCTCAACTATCTTACAAATAATGCAAGATATCAGATATCTTACAAGGGGGATCCCTGGTTTCTTCTGCTCGTAACTAAGCATGTTGTACAAATCAATATGGGAGGCCCTATGTCTGTGAAGTGGCACATGGAAAAGGGCTACTGATGTAGTAAGGGCTACTAACTCCTAATGTGAATATTGCACAATTATATGGAGCCTCTAATTGCAATTTCTGAAACCCCAGTCAATCATATTGGTTCTGCTGCTGTATAAACAGATTAAGTGATAAGCCCTCTTTGGGAGAAATCTTAATATCACAGGACATGATACATTAGCAGTGTCTTGGGTCTGTTCAGAAAGCAGAAAGAATAAAGGCAAAATTTACATGAGAGAATCACAGTGATTTATGGGCTTTTTCCCTATCCAATACAAGTAATCCCTTTGTTGTGGCTGGTTTTAGTTCACCCATTTGGTCTGAATTATGTAGCATTCAGTTCTTTCTCTCTGCTGGAGGTGATGTTAACAAAAAGATGGAAACCCGTGCAAAATAATGGAAATCAATTGCTTTTTACATCAAAATATTAACCAACTTTTTACTACTTTTAAACTCATATTAAATAATTCCTTATTTGTTTTGTGTGCATAGTGTAATGGCAATTGTGAGGAATTGGTCAGTACTTTTTCTATTTTGCTGAATAATTGTGTTTGGTGTCAAATGTTGTCAATACAGTATATATATATTTTTTTTAATTGAGAACAAAAATGTTGCTATACTAGAGATATTTTAATTTTTTTCATGAAATTGAAAATATTCAGTTGTTATTGCTTCAGCTTTTAATACTATCAGGTGATTTTTAAGATGATCAGTTAATATATGTTATGATCTTGCAGAAAAATGTTCTAACATAGTTACAGAGTTCCTGTAAGAAGCAAGACTCGGCTAGAATATTCATGTTTCCCTTAGTAGTCAAGAACTTTTTTTCTGCATTTTTCATTTTGTTTCTTTTCTTTTGTTAGACTCATTTTTTTTTTCAGAAGTGAAACACCTCACTTTATGAGTTACTTAAGCAACACCATAAAAAATATGCAAGTTTTGTGGTAGAGGATATTTTCATATTGTCATCTCATTTCTAAAACAAAGAGAGGTGTTTAATTAAGTGTAGTAGTTTTATCCACAGTTGGTATAACTATAACACTTCAGAGCACATGGATTGCCTGAAGGTATTAGAAGCAAATTTCCTTTTCTAGAGCACTGAGTAACTAAACAATGGGCCAGATTTTTTCTTCCCCTTGTGTATCCTCAGGTGTAGATGATTCAGAACATAATTCCTAATGGTTCTGGGAAGTTTGTGTATATTGTGATGACTTTATAATAATTTATAAATTCTATGTTGTGTATTTACTCTTACCAGTGCAGTTAGTGGTGTGGCATAGTTCATGGCTCTAGCACACTATCAGGACAAGTCTTGTAGGTGCAGATGATCTTCTTTAAATTCAGATATTAAATATTTGCTTCTCTACCCACGAATTTAATCTTTCAGACCTGTATGCACACACAAAAAGAACATAGTCAAATACACAAACATGCATCCTGATATAGTGTGGGTTCTATTACATAAAATGTGCATGCTTGTGTTTAATGTAAAAATAAAACTTTATTAAGACTTTTACATTGTATTTCTATGATGCAGTAGAGCTGTTCCACATGATGCACCTTATTTTTAGGCACTAGGTATTTACTGTAGTGCAACATTTTTAAATGGCTTAGGAGAATACAAGATGCAACATCACCAAAAATTATGGAATCTTTATAGAAATACATTTAAACTGGGTCAGCTGCAGCACCATGATTAGTAGAAATAGACCCAAAAGCTGATTCTGGACGCTGAGATACTGTTCCCAGGTCCATATTGAAGGTTGCCTTGAATTAATGTAGTCATGATTTTTTTTTAAAGTCTGCTATATATGGGAAGGCTCAGATATTATACAGTGACTATCATTCTTTATCATATTGAATTCTGCACTCCAAATTATATTACCTTTAAAATGTTGCTGACATTTTGCTGTTCCACTATTCTGATCCATATAGGTTTTACGCCATACTATTTTAAGTTCATTCTGGTGCATATAGCAGTGTAAGCAGTACCTTGCATTTCTTGTCTCTTCTCTCCTTATTTTCACAGAGAGGTAGTCTCTGTGAAGTATTTGCTTAGGATTTTTCAAGACAAATGAACTCAATATATAGATACTACTAAAAGTTTACATCAGAGAGGACAGTTTATAGGTATATGTATTGGATTCGGAATAAAATGATTGAGATTTATGATATTCCTTTGTTTTTGTGGAGTTCAAACTACTCTTCTACTGGACTGCTGGGAATATCCTGGCTCCTGAGACACTGGTGTCCAGCTCTGCCTGTGCAGGAAAAAGTTCTAGTCCAGGTCCATTGTTCCAGATACACTCTTCTTTGAAGGATCTTGTTTCTGGTCGTTAAGAGTGTTGGTATCTTGGTTTTATATTGTATGAGAAAGCCAAGAGAAGGATTGCAAGTAAGCTCTGGCAGCTGAGGGGATAATGGCACAGCACACGGCATTACCTGCAACCTTGCGGTTTCACTGTGTAGGGCTGTTTCCGTGCTGCCACCCAGCCAAGAAGCAACAGTCAATGGTTGAAAAAATTTTGTTGCTGAAGGGCACTATCACATGCAGAGTCTGGGTGATGTCTGTGCCATAGCTCTGCTCCAGCATAAACTGCCTACACATAAGTGTTCCTTCAGCCAAAGAGGCTTGTGTTGACTACAGGGTCTTGAAAGTGCTATTCCTTCATTATCAGTGTTACCTTTTCCACACCATTCAGCTTCAAACATCTGCTCTTTATCTGTGACTTGGGCTAATCCCAGCTTGCCATTTTGGATATAGTACAGGAATATGTGCAGAGAAGCACCAGTGCACAGCAGTCTGTCCAACGGCAGCTTTTGAGTCAACTCCATCGATGTAGTTGACTGGGTACCTGAAAGTAGATGTTGACCATTTTGTTGTGTCTATTAAAAATCCATTACTCCTAACTCCATTTGGCTATGATAACGGTTTTTATATACAATTTTATCTAGTCCAGAAATATTAGAAGACTGTGTAATTCAATTTTATTTTTGTCTTTAATGTCTGAACGTGAATTAATACAGCATTACTTTTCATCCTGATATCAATCTTGTTCCTTTCATTCAGATCCAAATTCCTTTGTAGTACATGATTTAATTCACTAAACTAAGGTAAAATTAAACCCTAGTCCAGGGAGCATTAAAGTAACGTATTTTTCATGGCACATGTGGATAGCAGCAGTCTGCTGTATAACTGTTTGTGTTTCCCTCCCCTCTTTTAGTTGCTGACAGACTCTAAAACTTTTTTCCCTCTCAAGAACTGATAATACCTCTATTTGTTCTTCCCCCCCACCCTACTCCCACCTTTAGCCTTAAGGAAAATCAATTCATCCATTATTAAATTATATTAGAGAGATTAAAAATACACTTTTCTTTTATAAAATCAAGTCACTTTTTTTTAAGCAATTTTGAACTCAGACTAGTTTGGTATTCCCTAACTGTGGATCTGTGCTTTCTTTTGTGGCAAATTAGCTTTGATTTGACAGCTATTTTTGTTTCAAGATTGTAGGCGCACCAGCTTTTTTACTGAGGCTTGGCTCTTAGGGACTGTTGCACACGCATGGCTGGCTGTGCATCCGATTCTGTAATCCAAAGGGATGCTCCAGGTCATGGTCTTAGGAAAAAAAAAAGAAAAAAAGGAAAATAAAAAAAGGAAAATGTCCAGGCAAAGAGATTTTTAACCACCACATGGACTTGCACCAAGAAAAGATGTATCAAGTTGGAAAACAAAGGAATGTCTTTCCTTTCCAGACTGTTTTTGTTCAGTATACTTCTTTTCTCCATTGTGCATGCACAACTAATGGAACTAGTTAATAGTTCTAAAATGCAAATGAAACAGAGGGTATCTTCTACTGAGAAGGGTTAAACTTATCTTAGTGAAATGTACACAGGCTGTAGTGTGAATTTGTGTACAACTTGGGAGTTGTATTATGGTAGGGAGAAGGTTCTTGGCTAAATAGAAAGAAAAAGTCTGGACAATACATTCCAACCACCTTCAGAGAGGTAGAATTTGTACTGTTAGTACCCTCAGAGCCAGCTTGTTGATTTAATTTATAATCTGTTATGCTGCTGGCTGGATGCTATGCTGACATTAGCAGGCGGTGCTGTGCAGTAGGAATTAGGAATTGCAGTGCTGAGGGCATGACTGCCATACAGCTCATGTTTTGCAGAGGTTTATTTCAGGCTAGATCCAGCCCAGTCTAGTGAGCTACCTGCCTGTTAATGGCTGGCATGCATTAGGTGCATTCCTGGAGTCCATCTGACTCCTTTCTTGTGAAGGGGGTACAGTTTGTGAGCTTGGAGACCTCTCCATATCATGGCCCAAAGTGAGGTGATTCAGCCACGGACTTCAGAAAAGCGTTCCTTAACTGAGCTAAAAAGTGAGTGTAAATTTAGGTATGGAACAGGAACTCTTTTGTGAAAATGCCTTCATTAGGCACCCTGCCAGGTGCCATGTGTGCCACCCTGTGTTGAAAATTTCATTTAATTTTACTTTTGATATCATTTATACCATAGACGTAATAACGCTCTGTTCTTCTCCCTTGCTTCCACAAAAAGCATGTAAGTCCTGGAGGAGTATATTCTACATATTCAGCACCAGTCATGTTCCTATGACAATGCTCTTCTCTGATCTGATGACAATTCCTCTTCCTCAAACACTTCCTTGGGTTTTTTTTTTTGCTCTTGAGCTGTGGAAAAGATAGACTATTCAGCACACAATCTCCCACCCTTTTCACTTATTTTAGTCTTTGTGAGGTCTGCAGCCTTGCTCCACAGCTGTGCCTCAGCCCCTCCAGGGCTGCTGACCTCCCTTTGAGAATGCCAGTGGCCAGGCTTGGTAGTAGCTTGTTTTTGCTGCTTGGACCCACTTTCCCCCACGCTGGGTCAAGGAATTAGTCCCATCTGATGGTCCTGGAATGCTGTGTGGAAACTACGTCCCTCAGGGAATAAGGTCATCATGCATGCTCTTGGCATACTTTGAAAGCCAGTCTTAAATCCCAAAATACTTTCTTCTGAAGCTTCTTTCCCTCCATCAATTCTCTTTAATAATAACAAAGACAAAAGACCTACTTAGGATCTGATGATGTGATTCTACAGTAGAGAGCTCAGATATAATAAATATAACTTTGGCTGCTCCTAGCAATAACTTTTTCAACAGAATGTAACCAATATGTCAGTAGATATATTGTGGACTGCATGATTTCAAATAAGTATTAATATACTTTGATATGTCTCTTGATTGTAGAAAGGTGCACACATATATCTAGATTGTACTAAATTTGTATACTATCAAATTCATTTGTGCAAATATATGTGATCGTGTAATTACAGTCTGTACTATTGCAATACAGATGCACGGAGAAGCAGGATTAAGATTGTGCTGTCAGCTTCAATTTGAATAACCCCTGGCATCTGAGCACACTGCAGTGGAACATTAGCTTTTGGTGAGGCTTTTGCTGCAACTGCTAGAATTAGGATCAATGCCTGCTTCTCTCGGGCAAGCTACTGCTATCCTGAACACAGATGTGTGGACCTGGCCATTCTGATCAGTGCACTGGTCACCTGCAGCACACAAAAGAAGTAATAGAAATGAGGGTAGTGTCCATGGGGAACACGAGCTAGGACAGAAGTGGGAAATGGCAGCGTAGCTTCTCAGCAGAAGCAGGAAGTGAGAGCTATGGCACAGTCTACGGAACAGAGCTTTCAATGGGCTGGGCCACCACAAGTGCATCTTGTTACAAGAAAATAATGAAGTGAGTGGCCTGCAAGAGAGTTAGCAAGGACCAGCATTCATCGTTACCCAACTTTTGGATGTCCTACTAGAAAGGAGAAGAATGTCAGTATTTTATTTTTGCTTGTTTGCATAGTGTATTATGGGATATTCATTCAAGTCTGTTTAAGTTGAATGATTATTTAAAGACTCTTAGAATCTACTGAAAGTGCTAGTTAATAGCAGAGACAGCAAACAAAAGATACTGTTTACAGGGAGCATGTTAAAACCATTTTTTAAGCAAGGATTTAATGAGATAATTTTGGCATGTGAGAATTTTCTAGTTTGCATGTCTTGTCAGTTGAGTATTCCCCTTCTGTCACTTCTTTTTTAAAGTAAGGTTTATTGGAATTGCACAGCATATATAATTTGTCTTTATGAAACTGATACATTTACTCACCAGACCGTGACACATTTCTCTAGACCTGTTGATAGGATCTAAACTGTACTTCTTTTGTGTGCTTTGAATTTGAGCAGGATTGAAAGAGACAACCATGAGTCTTTTACCTTGAAATTTTGGAACAGTTCTAATATGAGAGGAAAAGACCTGGGAACCTGCATCAGATAGCTGTGTTACAACAGCACTACAGTGTTTCAAGTGCACATTACTGTAAGATTTTCATTCTCACTGAAAAAAATTACAGGTTTTTTTTCTTGGAAGCTTTTCAGCTGCTTGTATTTTACTCTTCTCCTTCTTTATACCACCATAGTTATATCATTTTTGTCACTGTTAATTTAAGAAACGATATTTCATATGTCTAGGTAGTTTAGTTATTAAGGAAGGAAGCAACAAGAAAATAGCATCTCAATGTCCTAATACACTAATTATATTCAAGTCAACAGTGTTTGGGAAAAAAACAGGCTTTTGGTATATACTCTTGTGCCTTACCTGTGCAATGATGAGTCAAAGGGACACAGAGCAAAATTTTCAGAGGCCAATAACTCTTACAGTAATTTTTAGACGTGTTCATGTAAACCTGCCATTAATATGTCCATACTTGCCATTATATACAGCCATTTGAGGAAAGAAAAATCATTATTGAAAACATTGTTTTATGGGTTTAGAGTCATCATTTATGAAACTTATACTTTTGCTTTTTCATAAATAATTATTAATGTACTGACTTTTCTGGCACAACAAAGTTGGTAAAATGCCATGCATATATAGCCTTCCTATTTGAAGAACAGTCTAGGAAAGACAATATTTGATTGACTACTTATGAGTAAACCTCCTATTTCAGACAACGTAGCTGAACGTATTTTATGCAAATACATTAAAATGCATGGTTTTCTAAAACAAAGATAGGCCAAAACATCAGTAATTATAAAAGTCTTTATGCAGGTTCACAGCAATACAACAGTTCTCTTTCATTTGATAATTACCTTGTTAAGCTAGTGTCCAGTTAGCTCTGTGTCTTTTAAAGAAAAATAATCTTCTCATTAATTCATGGCAGAGCTCCAGCACTCTTTGTCAAAATATTGGTCTGAAATTTTGACTTAGTTTTAGGTTATCTGGTCTGAAGTAAGCAGCTCCTTCTTAGATTTCCCCTTCATCATTTGCCACTCTATTTTTCCATTATTTATTTCTACTATTAAACTTTAAATTATATCATATTTAGTTATAAAATCATAGCGTGGTTTGGGCTGAAAGAGACCTTAAAGATCTTCTGGTTCCCACCACCTGCCATGAGCAGGACCACCTTCACTAGATCAGGTTACTCAAAGCCCCACCCAGCCTGGCCTTGAACACTTCCAGGGATGGACCATCCAGTTTTTTTGGGCAACCTTTTCTAGCATCTCACCACCTTCATTGTAAAGAATTTATCCCTAATAGCTCATCTAAACCCACCCTCTTAGTTTAGAGCCATTACCCCTTGTTCCATCACTACATCACCTTGTAAAAAGTCCCTCCCCAGCTCTCTTGTAGCCCACTTTAAGTACTGGAAGGTGCTATAAGGCCCTGGAGCCTTCTCTTCTTCAGGCTGAAACAACACAACTCTCTCAGCCTGCCTTTATAGGAGATGTGCTCCAGCCCCCAGATCATCTCTTTGAGTCTGCCCAGGTCCCTCTGGATGGCATCCCTTCCATCCAGCCTTGCCCCATCGCACAGCTTGGTGTCATCTGCTGCCTTACTGAGGGTGCTCTTGATCCCACTGTCCATGTCATTGATGAAGGTGTTAAACAGCCCTGGTCCCAGGACAGTCTCCTGAGGAATGTCACTTTTCTACAACCCTGTGAATACAACCATCCAGACAATTCCTTGTCCTCTGAGTGGTTCATCCATCTAATCCATATCTCTCCAGTTTAGAGACAAAGTTGTGTAGTGCAGTGTGAAATGCTTTGCACAAGTCCAGGTAGATGGTATCAGTCCCTCTTCCTTCATCACCAGCATTGTAAATCATAGTTGCCTGTGTCTGGATGAGTTCTGCCCAGTGCTACCAGCACTACAGAAATGGTAAGAATTCCCTGTCTCAGTACAAACTAAGGAGTATATGATTTTTTTTTTTGCCTGTCCATTTTCTCTCTAACTCTGGTTGGTAAAATTTTAAAAATGGAAAAACATGTATCAACTTTTTAACTCGTTTATTTTTCAGACTAATGATAGATGTGGTCCATGTTGTAGGGATGGCAGATAACACAAAAATCATTTAACAAAACATGTAAAGTTTCCTTGGATGATGTGAAAATGTCTACAAATCCTCAAAGGGAATTTTCTTTTCTTTCCTATTTCAAATGTTCTTCAGACTTCTTTAGTGGGATTGCTGAGAACCATTGACAGACTTAGATCAGTGGAAACCTTTCTTAAAAGTTACATTTTCGTCTTTTTCTTCTTCCAGAAGAAATCTAACTTCCTGTTTCACATGTCAGATGCCTTGTGCTCACTGAGAATAGCAGCAATCGGGTTTATCCTGTTGCTGAACTAGCTTAAATATAGACATCTACAAAGGCAGCAGTAATGAATCTCAGCTAATATCCGGTTTATTCTTACAGAGCTTTTGTATAGATTCCTTTGCTGTCAGTGAAGATGCTTTTATGATTTCTGTAATATATTTATCTTTCAAAACAGCAAAGAAGCTTTCATCTGTCTGCCATCATTGCTATTTACAATTGCAGTGGCACTAAAGATGATCCCCCTCAAGTTTCCAATTCACAGTATTTTCTCAGGTGCTTCAAAACTGGAAGAAGTTATTCCAGGGATAATATATTTAATGTAGGCGATTAAATCTGATGCCTTGAATTCCTCAAGACATGTCACAAGTGACTCAAGTTATTATTTGTTTTCCCATGAACCACATGAGAACCTCCTTTTGTTTGAAACCCAATTTTGTCCATTGCCAAAAGTGCAATGAAAATTAGTTCAGGATGGTGGAAAGGTCATAAGATGCTTAGCTAAAGATATATCTCATCAGAGTAGTCCACCCAGTGCTCTAGACATGCTGCAGAGTAGGATAGCCCAATTTTCTGTCTAATAAAAATAAAAAGGTATGGGAGGATGAGTAGTGATGTTTCAAAGTCCTCCTTTGCTGTTACTTAACATGACATCTTAAGTAGTCAATGGTTTTTTGACAGTTCTTTCTGTATGGCCGTTGAGTGCCCAGTTCCTTCACACACTTTCACATCCTGACTTTCTGCATAATCTGAGAACATAAAAGTGGGAGAGGGCAGGAAGGGGCTCTGGCTTGTTGGATCCCCTCTGTGAAGGACTCGTTAGCCCTACCAGCTCCTAAGCTGTCAGTGCATAGTACCATGCTATGTGACACACTGAAGTCCCCCCTGGTAACCTCTAGGATGACCGTAATTCCCAGGTGGTTGGAAGCTGAATTGGCTCTAGGAACTGCTCCCTGCCTCTTAGTAGAAAGAACCATCTGTTTTTCCTGTTAGGGAATGTTTACCTTCCAGGCATTGAGCCTACTTTCCCCTCACCATGCACTTTTAGGCTTATAGTTACAAGGATCCCTAGATGATCTTTAAGGTCCTTTCTAACTCTAGGTATTATATGATTCTATGATCCTTGAAATGCTTTGAAACTAGGACTTTACTGATTCATCCCACCTAACTGAGCCATCTGTTAGAAGGTATCTGGATTTGTCTGGTTTTGAGTTTTAGGATTCTTTTTTATTAATTTTTGCCAAAGTAAGAAGTGGCAAATTCAGTGCAGACCTTCTTTTCCTGTTCAAACAGCAATACACGGCTATGCAGAATTTTACTGAAGACCACCTGCCTTTCATTTGAAGTTTGATCAGACTGTGCTATTTCTTTTAAGTTTATTGGGACACAAGTGTTCATTAGTGCTATATCTCTGTGGCCAGACAAGTGTCTTTTGGAATTAAAACAGTACTACACTTCAGAATCTCAGAAAGTGTCACAGTCTACAAATTTAACACAGTTGGGAACAGTTTTCTTGTTCTTGTTTGCGTAGAATTTGTACATCTGAGCTCCTCCAAGCTCCCATTACCTGCCACTTACTTTATCCTCTCCTCTCCAGTGCATGAAAAGAGACAGCAGGGGTCCTACCACAGGACCAAGTTCTTCTTCTAGCTGGAAACAGAAGGTCACTTCTGAGGCTGGCCAGGGAAACAGGACCTGCGACCTTGAGGGGTATCTGGTACAGCGGAAATGAGGGACTGTAAAAGTCTGTAGTATCTGCCAGGGGGGTAAACCCAGCAGAAGGACGTAGCAGAAGGACAAACCACAAATACTTTTTTAAATGTGTTTATTGCTAGGGTGTAATTGAGGGTAAGTATTTGTCCTGCAGTAAATAAGGGCCATGCAGAGAAACATAGCACCTGAACAACATAGTGAGTCTCTGTGTTGTGGGGTTTGTTTAAAGCAGACATCAAGGTGGAGTTTTCTTTTTTTTTTTACTCTAATTTTTGAGTGTTCCAAGGTCTTGTCTCCTATGAACAACAACGTATGACCTGGATAAGTAGTATTCTAAAAATTCTGGAAATAATGAGTCCAATATGAATTGTCTTGCTCTAGCTATATATAGATGATAGGAAGAAAACACAAATCCTCTGAGTTGTAATTCCTGAAATTCCACTAAAAAATCAGATTTTTTCTTTAGACCACCCTTCCTGAAGCTTTGGACAAGACCCTGTGTAGTAAGAAAATTATTTCTTTAGTTAATCACTTCTTTTGCAATTACCTACTGCTCTTATTTTTCTGGTATTGTCACCTTTGCTACTTTTGGCCTCATTTTGGATAGAAGGCACTGAAATAGCATGGGAACTGTTGTTTTCTCAGGATCTGGGAAATTGCCAAATACCGTGCTAAGTTGCTTATCATTCTAAAAGATCAAATCTGATACTAAGATCAGACTCAATGAGGTCTAGCTATGTAACCAGAAGTTTGAAAGCATGCATGATCTCAACTGGGCTTCTTGTGGTTGTGTAGCACCACAAAACACAAAGCAGATATTTTTCTCTTGCTGTAAGTACTGTTTGAGGTCTGAGAAGAATTCACAGATCTTCCACAGGAGAAAAAAATCCTCTCTTCCACACTGCCATCATTAATCCTATGCCATGCATTTTCTGGTGCAAAATACAAATTAATTTTATGTAGCACCGAGCTAAAAATCAAAGTAATAAAACCTTGCAGGTTCCTTCTAATCTTCTGCAGTATGTCTGGCTGCATCATATTATCAATGGAGAAGAGACAGTTTCCATTTGAGCACACAGTCTTTTTCAGCTTTTTTTCATATAACCTCTAGTTTTTATGAGGAAAATTACCATGCTCTTGTTTTATTTTTTTTTCTCTGACATTTTTATCATCATGGAGATTAGAAAATTCCATACACAGTGATTACTGTCCAGTAACTGTCGTGAAAATTTGTGCTTTTGCAAACTTTTTTCTTCTTTAATTCATAACCAAAATATGTAGATAATGCTGTGCAAACAATGTATTGTATGTGCTAAATAAGGTGCTGCCTTCTGCTGTGATTTGTGACTGAAGTTACAGCTCAACAAGTGGAGGTCTAAGGGATGCAGCTAACGAAGGATCAAACGCTTGTCTGTTCAGATTGTGACAGTTAATTCAGGTAAGATTTTTTGTGTTGGACAAGTTCAGATGCTTTTTTTGATTGCCTATCCTAAACACTGCCACACATGGTAGATGGATATCAGACAGCTCAAGCTGTCTTTCGACATGCATGGCTTCTGGGAGCCTCCAGGCTCATCAGAGAGTTACCTTCTGCACAAATCAACTGCAAAGACTTTCTAGTTGACCTTCTTGCAAATAGAAGTCCATCTACATCTTAGATGGAATTAGATGGTGTGAATTTTGGTCATGATGTTTGCAATAAAGTGTTTATCTTTGCTTGCAACACCAGCTCTACTTACATGTGTTCTTGTATCTCCATTCCTTATTACCAAGACATCGCTTTACACTGTGAGGATGATGAATGTGGACAGCAAGTTTCCACAACAGCGTCCTAGAATGTGTTCTGAAGCTTGTGTCTAAGGCCCGAAAAACTGCCCTCATTTTCAAAATTCCAACACATTAATTTTCCACAAAATCAGTGGAAGTTACTTGCACGGTTGAGGGGAGGATTGTCATAGGCATGCAGATGACATAAATGCTGCATGTGTGTGGCAAGCCACTCTAAGATTAAGTGGCTGATATTACTAGTGCAGTTGAAAATGCAGACCTCTATATCACAGCACATTTAAAAAGCAAATCTCTGCCATGGAAAAAGCTTGTTATGCAAATAGCCAGCATTTTCACCTGTTAAGTTTTTAGCATCTAGAATACTGTTGGTCTCTAATCCCTCATAGGTGAGAAAGCATCTTACAGGCAGAAGATAAATTCTGGTGTCTCTCTGGTATTAAATATCTGATAGAAAAGGGCAATACTTGTTCAAATCACAAGGCGGTTGTGCCCTGGATTTGTGTGGTTAAACTGTTAGTGATTCATAGCTGTCTTATTTGAGGTAGGAGAGGTAACGTGTTAGGTCCTTGTGAAAGACCAAGCCTCTTCCATACCAGTTCTTCAGTCATATCTTTTCAGGTAGTAGTGACAGCTTGTGTAGACTGCATTATCTTATCTGTGTCTGTCATTTGTCTTGTAACTGTTAGGTATCCATATAGATACATGGCTAAGAAAATATAATTGAATGAACTATACAATAATTTTATTAGCTGGCACAAAAATCAGCTTCTACACTTTTTTCCCCCTAGAGAAATACCATGACATTTGTGTAGATGTGAATTAAAAATGCCAAATAGATAGGGCCTGGACTTCTGAACTCTTGAAAATGGAATATATATAGCTGTCAGAAACAGTAACAAAAAACTAGGCAGTGAGGAGGCAGATCTGTCATTCAGACTGATTGGACTTACATATATTCACCACTTTGTATATCTTGAACTATGCAGTATTTGATTGTCCAGATGACTTTTATCAGCTGTTCAGCTGTCCATTGAAAACTGGCCTAACAGTGTTTGAATTACCTTGCTATGATTCCTCAGGCACCTGAGGGCAGCTGTTAAAAGTTGAATTCGATTTAAGTCTGTGCTCATGTCAGACTACACAGGTGTTACTTCTGTTTTTATTTGCTTTATCTGATTATTTGTTTAACAGAAATTGCCAAATTAAAAAAACCCAAAACCCTGACAACTTCTTTTAGCTAAAGGAGGTGAATTTTCTGGAATACATGCTTATTCTTTCTCTAATGTCAGTTTTGTTTCCATTTCTTTAAAATGCATATCCATGTTCAATTATATTTAGTTTTCTCAAACAGCTACTTTTCTGTACTGCTTCTGCAGAAAATCAGGCTTGAGTTTTTGCTTTATGTATTTTAATGTAAAAAAAAAAGACAAGAAGTATCAGAGGAAATTGAAACAGGAGGACCTTATTTTACAGATGTTACTGGCCTACAGAAAATTTTACAGATGTTACTGGCCTAAATCCATTGAGTAAATTTTATTTTGATATTTCATAATTCCCAAATTTCTGTGGCTACTTCTAAAGTGCTGTTCCTGCTGTTTACCAACACTTAAAAATTTAAGAAGAGCAAAGACTTCTTGCATTAGTAGATTCATCTCCATTTCCTTGTCCTTTTCTGCTTTCAAGGTCACCCACTGCCTGGCAGGGAGCGGGCTGTTACCTCACCCTGCTCCCTATGATGCTTGTAAATATAAATGGCCTACTGCCTTTGTGTAAAAGGTGAGGCTCTTATGACATGGCTAAATTGATAGAATCTAAGTAGCATAATGCATGTGGTGTGTTGCACAAGTTAAAAATCACACACAACGTGAAATGCTAATGGTGTTTGACATACAAACCGCTGCCGTGAATGTAAGACTCACTGTACTCAAGCCCACATTGAAGAAGCACCTTTCTCCATTCTGAAGCCATCAGAAATTTGTCAGTTAAATTAAGTGCTTGTTTCTGTTCTATAGTCTTTGTGTGTGTGTGTATTTTCAAGAGTCTAAAAATCATAACTCATGGCTGCAGTTTTATTTGTGAAACAGTCTTTGTGCGGACAAAGTTCTACAGTGCACAACGTGAAGAGAGACATTTAAACCTCTCTGCACAAGTTCCATTTTTTTGGCTCAAGTCTGTAACAAATCAGTTTGAAAAACTGAATTCTAGGAGGTGGGACCTGGATCTTACACCACCTTGGTTTCCCAGTATTGTCACTCCTTGACTTGTGGCAAGTTGCAAGACTATACTTACATCTGTGTGAAATGAGCATTAGACCTTTCATGAATCTAAACTTGGTCATCTAGAGTGGATCTAGATAAATCATTTGAACATGTCTACATTAGAGAGTAAAATTTGCTCTGTTTGGCAAAAAAGTAGAACTGGAAAGCATCTCAGTCAATAGCCTGATTGTCAAACAAATCCCAGTTTCTGCTAAGAGAGCTCAGGCATTAGTTTAGCATCTGTGACCACTTCTCTTGCTCTGGGTTACACATGGGGTTCTACAAAGGAGGTTATCTACAAAGAAATGGCAAAAACATCCACCTGATATCAAACCAGGTACTGTAGTTAATTTTTTGAGGTTTTGAAATAGATTAAGTGAGTGCAAATATTTGTCAGAACTGGTCTTGGCTATTCACTGATTTCAAACAATTGGATGACTGTCATACTGCTTCCCTAGGTGCTAAAAATCAACGATGATGCCAGACTACTTCATTCATTGTTATTTTAGAAAATCCCTAATCAAAACAAGTGTAAGTGCTGATGTGTGCTCAGTGGTGGAGTTTTATGTGTTCCTTGGAAATATGATATTCCCTGGAGAGAGAGGAAAGGATTAGAAATGATAACCACTTTTTAAATACATCAGCTCGCTCATGTGTGTGGTGTTTTTTATCAGCTTTACAGCAAAAGCTTCATTTGATTTGTGCAGGGATGTGGATAATAAGGAGAGAGGCCAGCAAGCTGATTTTTATAGTCTGTTTGTAGCTTAAACAAAGATCTGGGATTTTGCGGATAAAGACCAACTGAAATACCACAGATTATGCAGCTTTGGTTTTTTTTCAAAGATTTGTTAATTTTTCCCCCACAGAGCCTGATTTTCATGTGTCCATTCCACATGAAAACAGGGAGTTTTGAAACAGAATTTGTGGCAGAACTTTATCAAATCCTGCTCCTTGATTGTGGTTGATTCATTGTATTCAG
>NW_008236769.1:4590310-4646507 GCF_000691975.1 Corvus brachyrhynchos
ACATTAGCAGGCACAGTTCTCACTGCAAAAATGCCACTGTTCTGGATAAAATCCTTCAAGTCAAACAAGAGGTGGAGCAAGCTGCCGTCTTTACTGGAGGGTGAATATAAGTCAGTGGCATGGCTCCAGTTTTGCTGTGACACAGTTAGAAAGCTTAATGAAAATTGTACTTCCTTGTCTCTTGTACAGGAGTGGAATGCACAACCCTGCCAACAGATTTCTCAGTGCGGGCAGAAGTAGAATTTCCCTTTTTTTCATTTTATTTCTTTTGAGTACTGTATGCCTTATGCTTAAGTTAGGATCACTTGAATGCAAAGTGGCTTCTGGGTGCTGAGAGCTAAGTGAAAATTGCTGTTAAAGTCCAACAGTGCGGCTCCTGCACACGCTCTGCAGTTCACAGCTTGCTCGCTTGTGAAGCTGAACCAGATGCCTTCACAACAGAGCTGGGACCTCCTGCATTAGACATTAGCTGGAAGTACAAAGGACCAGATTACTGAAAAGCATCACAGAGAGGCTCTGTGTGAAAGTATCTGTGTTATTTTTAAATGCATAGAAGAAAGCCAGGCAAGTGCAAGGCGGAGTGGCAGGACAACACATCACTTTAGCAGTACTGCTCACTTTCTTATTTTGACAAAGTTGTTGTGTCCACTGTTGGAAGAAATGGATATTTTTAAAATAAATTTTTAGCTTGGTCTAGAATTTAGCTTCTTTCAGAACCTGTGATAGAGATGTTGGTCACATTTATTTTTAAATTCCAAGGGAAACAAATATAGAAATAAAATCATGTTTCCCTGCAGCACTTGGAAAACAGCTTTTTCATCCACCAGAACATGACCACTTGGAAATTCAGTTGACTAAAAATGGACTAAACAAAGGAAAATCTGCAAGGAATATTTCCATTGCAGAGAAAGCTGCAAGGAGTAATTCAGCAGCATTCTTGCTGGCAGTGTGATGTAGTGAGCAGAGCTCTGGCACAGTTCTGGGGCAGCACGTGGACACATGGGTCTCAACTCTTGTAATTTTTAAAACAAGTAAAGCAATACTTTTGACTTAGGTGTTTTAATTTTTTCTGATACAGGATTTATATAATTTACATTTTCAGTGAGCTACCTTTCTTTTTTTTCCTTTAAGCAGGAAATAGCAAATGGAAAGTGGTGTACAGGCAAAACGAAGAATTCTTAAATAAACTAGAGCTACTTGTAGGAAGACTGAACCAGCTGTCAGTGACTTAAAACAGCTGAAAGATGGGAGCTGATTTTGCTCTTAATACCTAGACTGTCCCTCATTTTAGAAGACTTCTAGATATTTTCAGCTTATGTTTGAAAATGTGCCATCTTAGCTGTAGTCTTAGCATACCTCATGTACAACTGATGAGAGATGTCTGAGGACACCTAAGCCTGAGTGATCAGTTGCTGCATATTCAATCTGTAAAGCACTTTGTGGTTTTTGTGAGGTTAAGATGCTGTCTGAGTTTTCCAGTAGTAACGGTCAGACCTCATATTAGCTAGTCCTTATATTAGCTATACCCAATCCTGTATCAGCTTCAGCGGGGATGTGTGTTGAATGCAATATTATTCAACATGAGTTAAGGTAGCTCACGTAATCCTCAAAAGAATACATATGAGTAAAACCATTGGCTATACAGGAAGAGGAAAATCTCAGAAAATAGTATTCAGAGCTTTCAGAAATACAACTGTGATAACCTCTACTTCCAAAATATCAATAAGTATGTTTTATTTTGTGGTGTATTTTGAGTGGTACCAGGCTGTGAGTTTAGATCATTTTCAGTTCTCTTGCAAGTGTCTGGCCCCAAAACACAGTTCTGAATGACCTGCTTTTTATTTTGCTGATTTTAAAAGGACTGACGTGGTGAGGCTGCTGTTGAGGGACTGCCAGCCAACTGCCATCCTTAATTATATCTGGGCTTCTTCAGCTTCAGTAGGGTAAAGTCACAAAGTCCCTTTAAGAGCCTTTTTTACTCTACAGGAAATGTCACATGTAAGGTATAGTAGTGCACCTATCACAAAGTGTTCATTTATGGGGCAAAACATTGCTAAGGGAGGTAAATTCGGTCTCTGGGAAGCAGATGAAATAGAGAGCAAGCTGAGAGTCTCCAGTATAAATGAAAGAAAAGTATCAAAAGGGTAATTGTGATTGTGTGAAATAAACCCCGTGTTGCTGTGACTTTCTTATTGCTGGCCACTGGAATTCAGGGTCAGGTTGTGCTGGATACAAAAAGGTATACATTGAGGACTTAATCCAAAGGGAAAAGCTTCCAGTGGGAGTGGCTGCAGCCCCAGATTAGGCAAGGGTTCATATGGCACATTCATGCCATAGGACCTGAAGCAGAGGAGTGTTGCACAGCTCTGTGTTTCCTATTGTGCTGGTCGGTGTGGACTTCTAAACTGAGCCCACCATGCCTGGTGAGGAACCCCTTGCTCTGGGCACGGCCAGCCTCCCTGTGGCACAAAGGCTTTTGGCCAACACCAGAGGGAATTAATTACCAGAGGTTTACCCTTGCTTGCTTGCTAGAAGGTTCCAACATAGCTGTGTCCTGTTTTTTAAGGAGTCTGTTACCTTGGCTGAGCTCAGCATGTTGACTTCGTTAGGGGCCTTTGAAGGGATTCATGTGCTTGCTCCTGCAAGTAGAATACGGACTCTCTGTCTCCAGACCTTGCTTTGTCTCAGGCCGGAAGCAAAGAATGCCCCAAAATTGGGTATTGGTGGCAATCCTTAACCCTCTTTATTTCCCAAGTGCTGCTCCCAGGAGTGTCAGTCAGCAGGAAACAATTACTGTGTCTTACTGTCTTGTTTTGTGCATTCCATTGATCTGCTCAGAACCTCAGAAATGGTAGAAACGTGAGCTTTCCTATGAATTTTTAACATAAGGGCCCTTATCTTACAAAGTTGTCTGCCTCTGCACACCCTAGAGGACTAAAGTCAGAACAGCTTGGCAGAGTAGCAACATTTGTTAGCAGAGATCATCCTCTCAGAACTGAGGCCTAAATTCTTTCTGATTCTTTTAGAAATATCCGAAAAATTTAGGATCTCTTTTTTAAAATATATTAAGCAGAATCAAAATTTTAACCAGTGAACTTTACTTTCTGACCATATAGCAGTAATTTCAACCCGTCCTCCTTAGTATATAAAGTTAATTTTTATGCTTGAGTTTGCAATTTGGAAAATGATTTTATGACGTTCTATTACGGTACATCAATATGACAAGATTCCACAATTAAATGTTTTAGCACACATTTATAGTTGGAAACAATCTCTATTATTGTGAGACTGTTTACCAGTAAATACAAGCTGAAATAAGTAAATTTCATCTGTTGTGAAAATAGTCTTTCATTGTTAAACAGAATGTCTGTTATACACGTATTATTTACTATTATTTGAATTAAAAAGAATTTCTTTACATTACAAACTGTAAATATAATTTACTGTTAAACAATTAAATTACAACATTTAAAAAGCTAAGCTGCCAGTAATTTGACCATAAATATATGCGATTTTTTCCCTGAATGCTTTGCACAAAATATTATGAAAATGCATACATTAAGAATTCAGACAGGGAGTGCAATTGAGCTTCTCCTAATTTTTATCTGAAAATCTATCCATTTTCAGCATTAGAAAGTGAGAGGCAATAATGTATTCAGAGTGATAGAACAAGGGATTCTGATGGCTTTCAGCATCTAACACCCTTCTTAATGCTTACAGGTTTTGATCCTTTCAGATATCATCTTGAAAATCATTGTGAAGGAAAGCTACTATGATTTATGTGATACAATGCATCCAGTATCTGCTTTCGTGCTTTTTTTTTTAACTGCCCTTTTTTCAAGTGCTTTAAACTCATACATATTTCTAAACTGGTTTCCGTAGTCAACAGTTACTAATGACAACAGTTTTCATGCAATTCATGAAGGTCTGGGTCCTGCAAGGTGGACTGCTGTGGTGCTGATATCACAAGGGTTACCTCAGCTTTAACCAGAGCACTCATCTCAGTTGCCCACCCAGGGAGGGCTCACATCTGGCTGCTGGATTTGGGGAAGGAGCAGCCTCGTGGACAGCAAAACAAGAGACCTGTCTGAGACTTGGCATCCACAACATATGAGCCCTGAAAATGAAGAAGGTCCAAGTAAAGGCCTAACCCTTCCTTGCTGTCCATTCTGACTTCCAAACTGAAGGCTTTCAGTTCAAATTCGTGCTGGCATACACTTTTTGGATGGCAGAAGGTGCTGTCATGTATTTTTCCTGCCCTATAAACATTAGCTCTTGTGATACACAGAAAAGAAACATATGGTAAGACCAGCCAGTCCACCAGCAAGACTAGTCAGTTTGCAACACCTGTTTTTGAATTGTTAGTAGAAATTGTAAGTTATTAGTGGGACATTGTTCTTATTTGAGGTTTTCTTCATCTGTTTTCTGTTACTGTGAAATGCTCAGAACACGCAGAGATCATTTGCCACTTTGGCACTTAATTTGAGCAAAGACCATAAAAGATGCCTATAGCTATCAGTTAATTTGGCAGAGACTATACAGACATACTTTAAGTGATCAATTTGTCTGTTCTCTATCCTGGGCTCTTAAAATTTGCATTTTCTTATCTTAACTGTGCATTCTGGACATGGCCTTTATTTTTCCTGCTATTGGCTAGACCCTTGTGTTTAATTCTGTCCCTGCCTACACAGGGACTGTGTCTCATCTTTATCTGTACTGTCATACTCTTTCTTCATTTTCTTTGGAATAGAGTCACAATTTGTCTTATATATAACTGGAAAAACAAGAAAATAATTTAAAATTTGATAATAGAGAACAAAGATAATTTTAACGTCTTCAATAAATGAAAAACTGAAGTGCTTGTGCAAGAGCAGTTGGAACAATTACAATTTCACCATCGTTTTTCTACTTCTGCTATTCTACCCGCTTACTTCATTAAAACTCTCTGATGAAAATCCCATCCTGTCTTTCCGTTTCCTTTAAGGTCTGCCTCTGTACCCATCACCTCTTACACTGATGCACACTTGACAAACCAGAACAGCATATGTCTTTACTGTGCTGTCATGTGCAAGAAGCAAATGAAAGTGGTTTATGAATCTCACTGCTGGTTTCATTTCTACATGATGTGGTACAGTGTGTTTGCATAAGCTGTGCTGACAGATAGGATGGAATATTTTACCTTGAACAATTGGTCTTATCAAACATTGGTTGACTATAGTTTTGAGTTAGACCTTCTCCTGAAGAGAGAGTCAGTCAGTGATAAACATGTTACATGTGCTCTTCACTCCTCTGTTGAGAAAATTTCCTTTCAGACCAGACAGAGGCACCAACTCAGCCGAATGGTCAGCTGATTGATCATGTGCACCACTGCCCCATTCTCCAGCTGGCTCCAGTTTACTTGTCAGCAGATTCACAAGGAGGGCCTTTGTGAGTAATGTTGCGGGCAGCTGGCATGAACCAGTTGTTCGAGATGTGCGAACTCCTTTCTAAAATCTGAAAGAACAGTATTTGGGGCAATAGGAGGTCAGGATATATCTATTAACACCAGGAAAGCCTCTTATGTGAGTCATGCAAGCAAATTTACTTGGAGCTTCTTTTCCCCTTGCTCTGTGCTGTTGAGTTGCACATACTGAGTTCCTTGCCTCACAGTAGCGTGCCATCAGTACATCCGTAAAAGGTCAGTATGTAATGATAGAGCAGTTTGTACTTGATGACATTTTTCACACCGAATTTTTTCTCCTTAACATTTCTGAAAAAAACCCACAGTTTTAAAGCACTTCTGAGCTGAATTTGAACAAGCTGGTGTTAGGAATTCGCCATCGCAGTGCTCACCCATCCCTAACCTTGAAATGTTTAAAAATAAATAAATAAATGGATTAGCATAAAATAATATAGTAACTCACTGAATTTATTTAGTTTAATTTATGCTAATCATGGCATATTGGTGCTCTGGCAGATAAAATAAAGCTGGTGGGGAAGATTGCGTCAAGGAAGCTATGACAATTAACCCTAGAAATTATCACTCTGAAAGTGTGTTCAGCTTTGCCATTGAAAAGAACGAGTCCAGAAAATTCTGTTAACTGCCACTAATAGGATGGATTTATTAATTTTAGGAGTGCAAATTTAATTTTTTAATTATATAGATACACATATGTACACATGTATTTTCTTAAAGTTGTGCATATTCCTGTTAGATATTAGAATTTTAAATATTTGAATACAAGAAAACAACTTGATGCAGAACAATACTCAGGTTATTTTACATTGGTTTTTAATTATTTCTGACTTCTCTGAGGTTTTTTAAGGTTATATAATATAATGTTGGGGATAATCGTACATAATACAGAAGTTAATATTAGTTTAGGCTTTCAGTAACATCAGAAGTAATGAAAATGACCAAGCAGAAAAGTTTGTATGTACCTTTACTATTATTTTATTAGAGGATAGATGGACTCTGTCATGCTGCATCTCTTACAAATTGTGTCTTGACTCTGTCTGCCAAAGAAAGCATACAGCCCACATAAATACATAAAGTTATTATCATACACAAACAAGTATCTCAGGACTTGTCACATGCTTTAGTTCCTGCATGTGCTGATTTGGTTTTAGATGTAAATTAACTCCTTTGGTTTCTCACATAAAACCCTGTAAACACTCAATGGAAACAGAATTTTAGTTATGCCTTTTTTTCCACACAAAATGAAAAATTGGAATTGTGATGAAGGGAAAAAACATTCCTTTCTTCACCTTAGACCACATTGCATGAGGTAAATGTCAGACAGGATCTGAGTGCAAGCAGTCTCTGAAAAGGCAAGATACTTTTACTATTTGCTAGGTTAGAGTTAGCATTTTTGCTGGTTTGATTTGCTTTTTAAGGAGTAGAATCACAGGCTTAAAGGTGATGGCAGGGATTTTCCAAAGAAGATACCTCAATTAGGTTTTAATTCTCTTTAGGACATAAGTAGGTGGCCTGATTTTCAATACTGCAGAGCAAGCAATGGCAATCCAAGGCCCACGAGGACTGCAGGATTTTAGAACTCATCCATTTGTTTTGCTGCCGCATTTTGTGGCTTTAAATCATATTATCCTGAACCTTAAAACAGGTCTTTCCTCCTGGTTACTGCCTGCAATGCCTGAACAAATGGCAGGAGCTGAGCAAGTGAATGCCTTTGCACAGGGAAGAGTAAAACTGGTAACGTGCAACTTCTGCCATGCATGGAAAACAAACATGAAAACGAAGCTCATTTTCTCAAGCGCCTTTTTTTTGCTGTTATTTGAAGAAGGGTCACTAGCAAATTTTCAGATGCAATTATAGGCTCTTATGGATTGCATTACATGCTAAACTTGCATGGTAGTTTTCATTTGAACTTCTTGTTTTCAGTCAATTAAAACTTGCCAGAGCATTCACTTGGAAACAAAAATATTCCTGCACCTGGTCACAGGTTGGGCCATTTTCTGGTAGGGGCCAAGATAAAACATACTTTTCCACATTTACAGAGAATGTCTGTGGACTCTGACAGCTTGTTCAGCTGTAGGTAGAAACTTGGAATTGGCATGGAAATAACTCTCATGAAGGAGAAGGGCTGTTATTTTTTTTTTAGAGAAAATTGCTTTTGATTTGACTGAGCTGTAAACCTTTGAGAAGTAGAACAAAATTTTATTCTCTGAGCTTACAGGGTGTGTAGCAGAGGAAAGACTGTGCATATGGTTAATTTAGTGAAAGGGCAGAGTATAGTGCAATGTGCTGCTGAAAATGGGTGGAAGCACCTGAGGCTGGACTTTATAAGGTATGAGGGACATGTCAAAAGAACTTTCAGATTTTAGGTGCTAAGGCAAAGGCAGTCTCTTCTCCTCAGCTCTCAGAGAACTCCTTACTGATGCTCCTAACACAAGCAAGAAGGCTCTCCTACACACACAGTCATGTTACTCTACCCCAGAGAAACAAAATAAGGAAAAGACTTTGAACAAGTGTTTTTAGCCTCTTCTGGATTTGAAATTACATTATGGTCACACTACAGATAATCCAGCAGATCTATCATGCCACATACACCATGAACCAAGTAGCAGGGTCTTTATCTAATCTGTCACTTGCCACATCTTCTACCTCTGCTTCTTCACTTCTAGATAACATCAATCCCCCATTTAAGTATTTGAAATCCATCTTTGGGTATCTTGCATATTTTTAATTTTCCTCAGATTAGAGATTAGTGGGGTTTTTTTCCAGCCATCTTTCCAAAGATAACATATTACACCCAGTCCTTTACTAAAGTTTAATTTTAGTTTTTTTATTAATTTATTAATTTAGCTAGCCTTCCAATAGGGTCTCTACAATCTTCTCTTCTGTAATGTTCAAACTGGTCCTCAGGATAAGATGACATAGGACAGAAGAAGGAATCTGTGGCACGTTCCTTCAAGAACAGCTTTTGTTGCCTGGACAGACAGCAGCTCTCCTGAGCTCTGACGGGTTCTACCTTGGCCCCAGCTCTGGCGCAGCTCCTGCTTTTCTCCCTGACTGGGCCCTGAACTTCCTTTCATGTGCAGCTACGTCACCTGGCTGCCACTTCAGAAGTACATCTTCAGTCCCATCCGTGAATGTCGAACTCAATGTATACTTAAAAGGCCAGCTCTGTGGCAGGTCCAAGCACTTTACACTGTGCAATTCTACTGTCTGAAGCCCTACCCAATTGCAATTCCTGTGATAGACACTGACTGACATACCCCTTCAAACAGGGTCAGATCCAGTCTCCATAAAACTTCCCTGCAGCAGCTCTGGCTTGACTTCCTGCCCATAAACCTGGGTTCTGAAATCAGCCCAGTACTTGGGGAGCAAAGCAGCTTCTCTCTTGTGTGCAGAGAGGTGTACAAACCCTCCCTGAAGAACCTTCCTTCACCAGAGCTTCCTCACCAAAGGATTTTGGTAGAGATCAGAGAGCCAGACCAAGGGCAGATCCATCATAGATCTACCTGTCATAGAAGGATACGGTGATTTTCATATTTCCCTTGTCTTTATTGCAAAGCTGTTTTCTCCAGAAAAGCTGCCAAATAGACACATCATTCACGCTTGCTCAGGCCTGTTGCCGCCTGTTGGCTTGTCCTGCTCTGTCAGAGCCAGTAATGCTCCTGACCCCATTGGACTTGGTCCCCACAGAGATTTCAGAAGGGATGCTTTTCTTCCTTAGGCCTTTAGCTGCCAGGCTTCCCCAGTACAGAGCCACACAATATCAAAGCCATCGTATTCACTACTAAATTAATTATATTGTTAATTGGTTAACCTAGGGCAGGCTGCATGGAAAAAATGCTTAATATGTGTTTGTTATCAAGAATGGATGGAGCTGGGCAATGGAGATGACAATTTACGACAATGAGATGTTTTCATTGTACAATGTTGGAAGATGATGTACAGTCAAAAGCTGTAAAATGTTGCTAATATTATTTGAATATACAGCATTCTCTAGAATCAAATTATAGACACTTCAGGACTGAGTGTAAGTAGTTCTGGTATCTCTTCACTTGTTTTTGTTTGACTGGCTATCGTACCATTCTTCTGGCCACCTGGTATATGGGCAGCATGGCACAAAATGGTAATGGGGTGGTGCCTCTTGAAACAATGAGCTCAATAGCTGGATCCCAGCCTTTAGTTCTGTTCTAGCAAAAGGACAAGATGTCACTGTGAGCATTAAAAAAAAGAAAAAAAAAGAAAAAAAAACCAAGAAAAGAAAACTGGAAAAGTTTCCAAAGGTAAAACATCTCCAGAAGTGTGCTGCAAAGAAAAAAAGCATAATTAAGTTGCCCAAATCATTTTAGCCCCAGAACTTGCAAATGTCAGTAAATAAATTATTGGTTATGTAAAGATTACTCTTTCCTGCTAATAGGAGAGAAGAAACAAAGCCACTAGGTGTTCCTTCTTTGATCCATAGCAGGAAGTAAAAACATAGACAATACCACCAAATGAAAAAAAAAAGAAAAAAAGACATATCTTTTCATATCTGTCAGTACTCTCCTTTCTTTGGAAGGGAGGAAGGCAGATTATCACTTGTGTGTGTGAAATTCAGCCTTGTTTGCAGTATAATTGTATAAATAGCACTTTATTAAAAGCTAACTGTTATTTCCAGACTCTAAACTTAAACACAGACAAGTTCAGGGATAGATATAAAATCAATATAGCTCTTCAAGTAATGCAAGAAACATTTTGAAAGGCAACTATTTAGAGTGTAGCAAGTGATTTACTGATAAGGTTGCTTTGCTGATCCATTTGTTGCTGATTTGCTGTACCTTGTCCATTAACATTACTGGAAAATGGGACTGTGAGCTTGGTTTGATTCTGCTGTAGGACTTTTATTTCATCCTCTGAAAAAACTGAGAGCAGCATATCTGATAGTTTGTTCAAGAGAACTTCTAACACCTAATGTGAAGTTATAGTGAGTTTTTACACAAAACATGCTGTGCATTTCAGATGGTTTTCTAATCATTGTGCTAAAAATCTTGTTTTATTTTGGAACAACTAGGTGCATACAAAACTCTAGTACTGTGTAAACACAGGTAATGGAATAGAAAAGACTGTGTCTTTAACTATTCCTGTTGTCTCTACATGGATTCTGATGAAATGACACATGAATTTTGAAGTATTAATATTATTTTCCTTCTATTACATGGTCTGAAGAGAGCACAGTAGTCATTAAACAAAGTACCAATATTTCCTCTGTGGCACCATCTTCCTACCTGAGTTTTCTAGTTCATCTGGCTCTGAGTACCGTCTAATAGGCAAATGTCATTCATTTCAGCGGCTTTAGTTTGATGTCAAATGTGACTTAGGCTATGAGGTTGATGGGATGATAAGCAGCCCACCATTTCCCCCTGTGGGAGATAATGTCTGTACCAGCCTGCCTTTTTACATTCAGAGGTCATGTCCAGTTGAGAGAGCAACATGTACAAATGGGATTTTAGGTACACATTACCTTTTGCCCCTGAAAGTACAGCGGGGTTGTGACACAATAAATATGCAGGTTTTCCTTCAGCCTACCTGTTCCTATGACTAATCAAGCAATTTTAAAAATGGACACAAATTTAGATTAGACATGCTTGTCTCTTTAATTAGATCCTTCACCAGAAAAGTCTGCTTTTCAAAGCACAAGTCAGTAAAAAGAGGGAAAAAACTCCACAAGCATATACAGGACAAGTGCTTTTTTTATATATAGTTGCTGTGATGGGCACGGTAGAACTCCTCTGTAGTTTGAGGACAACAGGTGGAATTGTTTCAAAATTTTTTTTTCTGAAGAGCTTTTTAAGTGAATTCAGTGATAGTGTATTTTTGATTATATTTTTTTTTTAGTATTTTAGGTTTCCTATTTTACCACCTACGCTAAACTATGAAAAGAGGACATATAAATGCCTACTGATACAGTGCTGAAAATCTGATGGGAAAATATCTTACCACTTGGTAATCCATATTGTGAAAATAATATTTTTTAATTGTGGTATTTGATGCATTTGATGTTAAATCTCATATTTTGCACCAGCATGAGTTTTAACAGGTGAGGCATCATTTTGCCGAAGGAAATACTGAGTTTATGGCAGTTATCACTGCCAGACCTCTAACTGCTGTTACCCTGACACTTTATAGTGACACTAGTGAGCACCACTGTTATGAGTGTAAATTCTGCATGCACTGAGCTTTTATACACAAGCTGAAGGGTGAGGAAGGGAGGAGGTAGAGGAGACAATGCTTCATGACCGGCTTTAGGGATATTAAATCCTTGCCAACCGGTTCGATGGATAGCGCACTGTTTCTAAAATTTGCAAGTCAAAGGGAGACAGGCCTAAATTCTTTCCACTATGAAACCCCCACAGTCCTCTGCCTTTCAGGCAGAAGCAAAAAGGAATGGAAAATTCCAAACTAACGAGCGCTTCATTTTTTTTTTTTCTGCAGTGCTGTGCTTAGAAAAATTGCACTCTTTTTTTTTCTAAGGCAAAGAAGTAAAATTAAAGTTGTATGACTGTTATAAATATTACATGTTCAGGGTATCAAGAGTACCTGTAGTTCTCTGGTTTCTGAGGGTGTTTTTGAATTAACCCTTTTATAGATACTGGTTGTTGGGAGGAAAGGATTCATTCTAAGTAAAATGTTACACTGTTAAGGAGAAAGTATCCTATCTTATTGGTATTTGTATATAGGTTGTTTGTATGTCTGTTTTGTAGAAGTGAACTGCAGGGCATTGAGAGAAATAATGACTTGTCCAAGTTTGCCTGAAAAGCCAGAGATGAAGCAAAAAATGGAACCCAGTGTGTCTTCATTCCAGTTTCTCTGAAGTTGTGTAATTCTTTCAGTTTAACTGACTATTAGAGATTAGTCAATGTAAATGTTGGTTCCATATTAAATACGTATATATTCAGCAGCAGCACAATTCAGGATTCAGAAAATGGTGAACTTTTACTGAATTTCTCAAAGACTGAGACAAATATGCTCTCTTGTTTCACTGACATGGTTAAGAAGAACTTCTGACAGGTCCTTTGGGAGGAGTAATATAAGATGGAAGGAAATTGGACCAGCCAGATTTCTTGGCTGAGATGTCCTCAGTCTGAAGGACCCATATAAGCAGGGATGGAGCGTGCAGGAGGGCAGACCCCTGCTGATCCGGACAAGAAACGTGCACTGTGCAGCACCCTGGAATTCAGGCTCTGGATGTTGTCTGGAATTCACTCTGTCATGAACTTCAGTTTAGCTGAGTACTGCTCTTCCAGGGGATGAGCTACTCCCAGATATCCTTTATCCATGGGTAAAACACATTTGAAACTTTCTGCTGGATCTTGTATAAGCAGTAGACAAACTCTCTATGTCCTCAATTAATCTGTTTGCAACATCTTCCTACATAAAATCTACCTGTAATTTAACCTATACTGTCCAGATGACATACTTAAGAACTTCCATCTTAAGCCAAAGTCAAAAAGAATACCATTCAATTTCTTGTATTTTTTCCTTGTGATACTGTGAATATTTTTTTAAAGCTGCTTCACTTCTGCTTCTCCAGTTACTCCAGTCAATTTATTCATTGGATCAAACTTCGTTTTTCCTTTTCAGTGTAATACCTCATCCACACTAGCACCTTTTTTCCTGCCTCCAGCCTTCATTTTGCAAGCTGCTCATAGGCAGTAATAATGATGTTGTTTCATTTTCTTCATAATCTTTAGCTGTCTTTTGACTGGTTGATGTTCTCATAACTTAGAGAAATGTTACCCTATTGAAATAAATAAACATATTAATTAGATTGTCAGATATTAACATAGACAGGACATCCCTAATATAATTATTCTTCTGTGCATTAGTGTTTCAGGAGTGAATCTTTTTTGTATACAGAATTATATGTTTTGGGAAAAATGAATACCAGCTCTTAAATTAACTTCTCTCTCTTTCCTGCAGAAGGAAATTGATATTTGAGAAAACTGTACCATTATGGATAAACTTAAATATCTTTACTAATTGTATCACAGACAGGCCAACAATTTGAAAATATATTAAGCTTTGTATTTAATTTATGTGGCATTTCTTAAACATTCTCCAACATGTCTGACTCTTCAAGTTATTGACTTGCTTCAAAGCTAATTTTGCCTCTGACCACTATCTGATGAGAAATTCACATGTGCTAAATATACTTACGATAATAACCTTATTTTCAGTCCTCCAGTAAAGATCCTGATGGCCTGAAAGGGATTTGAGTCCTCAGTGTAGCTTCCCTGCCATTATTTTTCCAGTAGATTTCAGGAGAAAGAAATGGTTTGAATGCTAAGTCATAAATACTGCTCTAATGTGGTTTAGCAATCATTTTGTCAATATAACAATAATAAAGCAATAACAGTATGTTCAATGAAACAATAACAGTATATATAATAATGACAATTATGTTTGTCTCACAAAGGACTCTTGGTGAATTAGGGACTAGAGAAAGGGGTTAAGAGAAATGGATTGCTCACACATACAATACAGTCCAGGTATGAGTAGTATATTTCTCCTATGTGATAAATTTGGGACAGCAAGGAGTGTTGTAAAATTGTTGAGTTGTTCAACCAAACATCAATTTGATTTTCACATCTCTGGACTACTGCTTGAAATACAGACTGTGGCAACCCTCTTTTATCGGTATACATGCATTGTTCTTAGAGTGAAGTCAGTGGGACTGTTGAAAAGCCACCTCAGAAAGAGCAGGCGTTGTAATTCAGGTTTCTTCTGGAACGTATCAAAATGCCAGTTTTCACCAATCATTTTGTCATGTTTAGGGCAAATGGCATTGCCTCTATGGTTATGTGCCTTGTTTATACCACAGCTTGATTAGAATTCTTCTGATGTTTCTGTGTTAGTCCTTTAGCTGAAGAAGTAGAAATTTTAGTTCCTGATGTAGCTCAGGCAGGTGACAGAACTTAGGCACAACTACACGGTTGGCAAGTAATTACTGCTGTAGTGCCCTGCAGAAAGAAGAGGGCACCCTAGTACAGGGTTCTTTGTTGCCTTAAAAGTATTTATGTAGCCTACAAGTAGCAATGCAGACATTTTTGTCTCTCTGCCTGAGCTGGTCTACACAGAAAGCAGCAGCATCCTCTGTCCATCAGACATTTCTGTCATCTGAAACAAGAAAGCTGTAATGAGATTCTGAAGGCTCAAACCTTTCAGATTACCAGTGAAGGACAAAACCAAACAAATAAGCAAAACCCCCAAACAGCAGCAACAAAATTACGAAACACAAAATGCCAAGATCTGAAGAATCTGGGCATTATTATTGAAAAAAAGTGGAAGGGAATATATGTGAATGTTATACTAACAATGGTTTTATTACTGCATTATTTTTTGAGATTAAGGCAATCTGTCAGAGTGGGATTATTTTTGAGAGTGAAAGCAATATGGGAGCTCTCAGTCTGCATATAGAGAATACAAAACACTGGGTTTTAAGCTCCAAAAAAGAATCCGTTTAATGAACTTTTCCAGAAAACAAGTTCATACTTTTCCAGAAAACAAGTTCATTTTCGAATGTTTAACTAGCATGCCCAAAACTAACTGCTTATAAACAATAGATCAAAATAGTATAAGCTTTAAAGAACATAATATTTTTACATTTGGCCACAAAATTTCAAATATTTTGTATGTGTGCTGGTTCAGTTTTGGTTTTCTTCTGCAAACACTAAGAATTTTCCTTTAATCATATGAAGGTTGATCCTTATTCCAGGACCTGCTATTTATGAAAGTAATCAACTATCATTAATCTCTCAGTAAAATTATCAGCTAATCATTTGTGGTAGACTGCATTCTTGAGGGCACTATCAATGAGCCGAAGACATGCTCTCACACACAGGCCACCGTCTCTGACTCCCAGGAGATGAAGACTGATACGGTCATGCAGAGCATGAATTTTACTAGAAATCTGAGCAAAACTGTACCTAATGCATACATATCAGAATTAGGTGGGGAAGATTGCAAATTAAAACAATAATCAGAACTAAATTCTTAATTTATTGTGACTTAATTTTAGATTTGAGCTCAGACCTAAGCTTTTGTAACTTTGAGACTTATTAAAGATAATGCCTATAGAATCTTTTTCTGCAATGATTAATTTTCAGGTTTGTCAGCAATTCCTACTCTTATTCTATGAGGGTGTCCACATTTACATTTTTATTCATGGTGGTAAATCTTCTTCTCCTTGAAGATTTTCACAAAGTTAGGGTTGTATTCGTAAATTCCTCTCCATCAAAACAATTGAAATAGTAGCAGAAGTTACATAATGAAGAGCTTTATCTGAATATTTAGCCCTGAAATTAAATAATAATTCCAATTCTAAGTTATAATTATTTTACTTAATTGCCTATCATGTCAGAAGATACAGATAGATAAATGAATCTTTCTGATAGCATTTTGAATAAAACCGTAATTTTAGTGATCAAGTTAACATTTTCTTCATTCTACTATCAAACTGACAGAAAAATATAATGCAAACGTATTTTTATAATTTGAGGACACATTTCTTCCACAAATATTTGACCTGAGTTAGAAAGTGAAGAAGAAGATTGTAGCTGTCTCTTGGTGTTTCATACACAAGTGATGTTGGTTACGTAACAGGAAAAATTAGTAATATGGTAAAGAGCCACATAGAATACTGTGTTATAGAAACAAATTTTATTTAATAAGTCTTATTCTCTTTTATCTTCTTAGGTGAAAACAAATGGCATTTATTTTTTATTTCTTTATGGTACACTCCTCTACCTCACGTGTAGGTTTGTTGCAATTTAGCAATACCAATAAATGTTTGAGTTCATATTATTTTAAGGAATTATTCTGTAACTTAAAGTGAAACCAGGTTTCCTTCATCCTTGATTTCATATTTAAATGGAATTTGGTTATTTGTAGAAATAATTTTTGAGCATTTTTCTGATTCATGAACATACAAAAATAACTTCTGTCAATTTGGGGGGGGCTAATTTAACCTCCTAGTGTGGTGTGAACCTTCAAGTATGATGGGGTTATAATACCCATGCTTCATTTAATAGCTCAGTTTACAAACTCTGAGGATTGTCATCCTTAGGTAAGGAAAAATGGGCATAGGCTTTCTACCCTTTTAAACCAAAATTAGTCAGTTAAGTGAATCATAGAAATATTTAGGTTGCTAGAGGTGTTTAAAAGCCATCTGCTCAATTCTTTTTCTCAAAGCAGGGCTAAAGATTGAAAGTACTCTGAAAGATGCATGTCTAGGATCTGGTCAGTGACAAAATAACCTATTCATTATTAATATTATTTTTAAAATGTATTTACTTTCATTTTCCTTTATAAGGGAAAATAACTGGCAGTTCTTCCAGAAATTAAATAGTGGGTCTTTAAAACACAGGTCTCTGTAATGCTTAACACAATCTGGATCATAGCAGTTTTAGCTCAGTGAAATCCCATCATTTTTCATGCATAATTTGCTAGACTAGTGGTATGATTAACACTTCAGCTTGCTACAAATACTAAAAGACTTAGAAGGAAAACAAACCATTTCTTTTCATTTTACAGATAAATATTCTGAAAGGCTGCAGGAGATTTCTCCAGTCAGAGAGAGGAATTGAGATGAGAGATACAACTTTTATCCACTTGTTTGGAAAAACAAAGTTCTTTCTGTTCAGCAGTCTTGCCCATACACACTAAAATACATACTTCTCACATAGCCAGAAATAAAATCTCAGATTTCTGTTTCCTTCACTACCATGTAGTAACTGTAATAGCAGAAAATTGGTCATTTTTCCATCTAGGTCTTAGTCCATACAGAAGCTACATAAGTTGTTTGGGCATTAGAATTCCATGGCCAGAAATTTAGAGTGCATGTAAGAAACAAGGTGACCAATTTTTGACACAACGGCTGAAAAAGAAATCCAATGGATTTACTGATTTGGCACCATGAACAAATCTTATACAATGAACACCAGTGTTTTACAATGAAGTTTTGTCTTAATCTTTCATCTGAGATTTCACAATTCAGTAAGACTATTTTAGATTTAAGCCATTTCTCAGACTTGGATTTCTGCGTTTCTCCTCAGTAGCAATTGTAGATGAGAAGCTGTTAAAGCAGTTACTCCTATCTTTTGGGCTCAGTGGTCACTTTGTATTGTTTTATGTTGATTAACTTTTGCAGAGCCATCCAAAAATAGCAAGGGAGATAGAGAGTCCATGGTGGTAATCTGAAAACACAGAAATTATGGTTCTCAGGGCCCTGAAGACCAGTTTTGTTTACTGCACATTTCATACCAACCATACGAAGTTTAACAGAGACAAATTACAGAATCTGCACCTGGAATGGGGTAATCCTGGATGTATGGACAGACTGGGGAATGAGGTGCTGGAAAGCAGTGCAGCAGAAAGGGACCTGGGGGTCCTTCCTGGTCAATGGAAAGCTGAAGATGAGTCAGCAGTGTCCCGGCATCCAGCAGGGCCAACCCTGTCCTGGGGGCCATCAGGCACAGCATTGCCAGCTGGGCAAGGGGGGGATTGTCCCACTCTGCTCTGCTCTGCTCTGCACTGGGGCGGCCTCACCTCGAGTCCTGGGGACAGCTTTGGGCACCCCAATATAAAAAATACATTGAGCTGTTAGAGAGCATCCAAGGGAGGGCAATGAAGATGGTGAAGGGCCTTGAGGGGAAGCCATACCAGGAGCAGCTGAGGTCACTTGGCTTGTTCAGCCTGGAGGAGACCAAGGGGAGACCTCACTGTGGTGTTCAACATCCTCCTGAGGGCAAGAGGAGAGGCAGGCACTGATCTGTTCTCTCTGGTGACCAGTGATAGGACCCGAAGGGATGGCATTAAACTGAGTCAGGGGAGGTTTAGGTTAGATACTAGGAAAAGATTCTTCACCCAGAGAGTGGCTGGGCACTGAAACAGTGTTAAGGAAACTGCCCTAACAATCCAGGAGCCACTCCGGCAGTCCATCTGACACTGCCTGAGCTAGGAGTGAAGTCCATTTCCAGCTACACACCCCACACTTCCACAAGTCAGATCAGGTTTTGTTACCTTGACCCCAGGTTTCCCATAGCAGAGTCTCAGATGTCTCGATCCTTAAAATAGTTTCATGATGCAATAAGAAAATAGTTAAAGCTGGGTGCCTCTGACGAGGGGCCTTAAAAATGAGTGTTTTTATACTCTTGGAATATAATCAGGTGGAAGTCTTGGGTAGTCAGCTCCTGCTGTGTCTCTGAGTGTCTGTGCCACAGATCTCCGTATCCCTTGTCATGCAAGAGTTCAGCAGTTCATGGCCTCTTGCCCGGGGCTCCAACCCCAGATCTCAGTCTGCAGCTCACACTGCAGCTGCCCACTGAGCTACTGCACTGAATGTATTCCCTAACAACAGGGTCCCCAGGGCAATGGTCACAGCACCAGCCTGACAGAGTTCAAGAAGCGTTTGGACAACGCTTTCAGGCTCATGGTGTGACTCCTGGGGCTGTCCTGTTCAGAGTCAGAAGCTGGACTTCTATAATCCTTGTGGGTTCGTTCCAGCTCAAGATCTTCTATGATTCTTTGCCTCTGCACTGACTGCTTCTCCTCTTTATCTTCTGCTTTGGATGGTGCCACATGTTTCTGTAGAAGTGAGCTCCAGTGCATTGCTATCAGATCTTCAAAAACGCTGGAGTGAGTCTTCCCTTTCCCTATATATTGAAGCCAAATGGGAGCATAGTATGGACAATGGGCTTGGGCAGTTGAGGCCTTTCCCAAGTGCATGTGAAAAGTCAGAAATATTTCTATCAATCATGTGGAACATTTTATTACTATAGATACATACAACCCCATCTCCCTTTTCCTCCACAAGAAAGAACTTCAGGCTTCAGTGAACCCCTAGAGGATTCACCATCTGAAAAAAGGAGGAAAACACAGATAACAGAAAAAGAATTTAAACAGGCAAGAGGAAAAAACAAACTGGAGATGTTCCCAAATCAGTGTATAAGCCCTTCCAAAATGTCATTAAGTTATTCTCATAAAGCAGCTTAGCTCTATGATTTTGCACTCCTCATCGAATGTTTTTGTGAGACAAAGCAGGAAAGAGATTCAGGTGAGACTGGTCCTTTTTGGTTCTTTGGTCATTCCCTATTTAATGTTTGGATTATTCTTCTTTCCACACTTAAGAAACTTGTGATGCCTTTCATCTACCTCACCAGAGACCTGGGAAGGAGGAGTATCTAATTCCCTCAGTGAACCTGATCGCAGCTGGGAACACCTCTCCTTCTCTATCTGTGTCTCTTTGTTCAACTTCATATATATGTATCTTCAAGTATATTTTTTAAGGCCAGGAAGCTCAGCAAGGGGAGAATCATGTCTGCACTTGTACCAACTGTTTAAAAAAATTATATCACAGAATGATTTACAGATTTTTCTAAAAAGGAGTATTTTAAGGCATGAACAGTTCTTTTTATTTTTTTAAAGAGCAAGCAAAGAGCTGTAGTAATTACCTTCAGTCAGCATAACCCTCAGCGTTCATTGCTGTCACAGAATAGAAAAATATTTCTTCTTCGTGTTGCTGGATGCAATGTTTTCCACTTTTAACTGCAGTATAAAAGGACAATGATTTTCTTCTCCACCCCCAGAAGAGTGAGAGATGAATGTTTAATTAGAGCCAGAATTTGTAATGTTCACAGAACAATTTTTTCCCCGTAAGTGTCTCCGCTGATATGGATACTGTTTGTAGCTCATCTCCATGCATCCTTACTATCTGCTAACAACAGAGCCCTGCTGCAGTTGCTGCATAAGCAGTTTTTGCCTTTTTAATAAGGAGAAAGGAAGTCTTGTGGTTCATCCCAGTGGTGCAGTTTAAGAGAAAAACAAGAAATGAGGCGAACAAGGGCAAAGAGAAGATTCTTTTAACTCTCTGATTGCTTTTGCCATGTTGCTTAATTTACACTGGTGACAGAAATTTCGGCAGTGTGTCTGGTGCACCTTATTCTCCCTCACTGCCGAGAGATATCAACTGGATGCTGCCAAATGACTTTTACCTTGCCATTTTTTCATGCATTACTTGTCACAGCTTGTTATCTCTTTTGAGTATTGGCTCCCTCAGGTTGCTGTGGCATATCAAAAACAAGGAGGGGAAATAACAAACTGTCCAAATGGGATCTGCTCAGCAGGGCCCTGGTGAGAGAAAACCCATGGAAACAAAAAAGAAAAGTTGTGGGGAAAACAGAGGAGAATGAAGACCAGGACACTGACTGCCTCCTATTTTAAACTTTTTATAGAAATCACCAATTGTCTTCCTTAACTTTTGGCTGTGTAAATCAATTATAATGGAAATAATCCCATTGTTTGTAAAGGAGCTTTGCTGCAGTCGTTCAGAAGGTGCTTTGCCACAGTCTCCTCAATCTTTCAAAAAAGGGTGGGACTCTAAGGGCTGTGTTTTTAAGGTGGGTTTGCCTGGCAGAAGCTGAACTGACCTGCACACTTTGCATCCTAATAGCCCATTTAATTGCTTTTCTCTGATTGCAATGAAACCACTTACAGAAAGACAGTGCACTGTTGCCAGGCATAAAATCCAAACCCCAAAGAGAAGTGGGATACAGAAAAGGGTGTGATGTTCATGTTAATCACTAATTCCAGTAAAAATGAAATACTGGGGATGGAGGGTTGTGTGATCACAAACATATTGCTGGAGTGGAGCTGCTGTAGTATCTCATTTATGGAACAGTGAAATGTAGGAATGATAATAGCTTGAGTTTATATAGCACCTTTCATCACAAAGGATTCAGAGGTGATTTACAAACTTAAATTGTTACATAGATGGCACTTATAAAACAGAACACAATTGCTGTTTTCAGAGTAATGGTCTGAAACACTACAGATTGCATTAGTCCTACTGAAATGATTTGGGCTGTTATTGGAGAATAGGTAGGATTCTTTATTTTTGTAGAATAAAAAGTGAATCATAGTGGCCAGCTCATGCATGAGCTGCAACAGCTGTTAAAATGTGCCTAGAAAAGCAGCACAGTGCAGGAACCAACACACCTGGCAAAGGAAGGTCTCTCTTGACACAGAAACTTTAGGAGTGATTCAGTAAAAGCAGTAGCGTTACCATGCCATGGGAAAAATCTGTGTATAAGGGGTCCTGATCTCTATGGAGTGGCTTTAAGAAAATTCTTGACTTTTACATTCCCTGAAAAGGCATGTCCAACAGCTTGATGGCCCAAAGCACTGCAGGAGGAAAACAGGCCTGCAGTCCAGGCTCCTGGGGAGAAGTGGCCTCTGTTGACTTTGCAGTCTCTCTCCTGCCATCCTTAGGCTCCCTTGCAGGTTTCCTGCCCAGGTGCTGGTGCTGCCTGTGATGTTTAAATGTGATTTATGGGAAAATACACTGAGGGTATGCTATATATAGGTGGATCTGACACTTACAGAAGCTATCATTGTTTTAGTCACTCATTTTAACTTTGATTGTGATTGCAGAAGTGGTCTGTGTTGGCTCAGCTAGAAAAAGGCAGATAGAGGCAAACTGCAGCTCTTTTGTCTGACTTGCATGATGCAAGGTGTTATCCCCCATGCCCCTGTTACAGGTGAAGCTACAGCACAACTCTGTCCAGCATGAATGTATGTAGTTACTCGTCTATGACTATAAACTGAGTTGAAAGTCTTTAATATTTTCTCTGCATGAAGAAGCCAGTGTCATGGGTAAAGCTGAAAATCAGACATCTTTGCTTGGTATGGACTGAAAACACATGTAGGTGAAAAGGGGTTCAAATGACTTCCACTGCTTGGCTACTAATTCCATACCAATCAAGAGGAAGTGGGCTGACACCTCATGCAAACCATGCTTTTGCCCTGTGCCTGCGTTCCTGTGCAATTATCACCACTCAATATTAAAAGGAGGTTGTTTTCATCAGTGCTTTCAACAGTTTGTAAGAATTTTATAACATACACACTGTAAACTGTTAGTGTAAAGTGTTTGGAGAAGATGGGCAGAGGAACGATGTGTTTTTGTTTCAGCAATAGATTTAGTCAAACAAGCTGTTGGGAAGAAGTATCCATTTTTATTTTTGTTTTCCTGTTGTGCTGATTCATTGTGGACCCATCCACTCCATGCAGTCTATTTTGACGTAAAAAAAACCCCAAGTTCCTGATGCAATGTATTCTAAGCACTTAAAATTGGAGGAATGTGCCTTGCTGGCTATATGAAATCTACTAACAAAATAGGGATTAAAAAAATGTAAAAAATTTCTACTGAAAGATGTGAGATCAACTTGATTCTAAGCAGAGTGTTTGCAAATCTCTGTGTGCTAACAACTGTAACTATGTGACTCCTGTGCAATTTACTCTGGAAAGTGCAAGCCTTAAAACTTTGCAAAGCAATCTGAAAATATTTGTTCCTGTCCTGTACTTATTCCAGTACAAAGTTAAGGGTAATTTTAAATGCAACTGTAGCTATACAAACTGATCTACAAAATGAGATTTGTAGATTAAAGCTTAATTAGGGCAAGTAGCTCACGAAAGCCTCCTCCAAAGTGCAGCTGCTCTCCCCAGAAATGCACTACAGAGCAACTGGTAGCAGTCTTTTACCAAACACTTCTGTATTTGTAGCTAAGTAGACTAAATATCAACAGGACTATTGGTCCTGAATTTATGTCTTCGTTCTGTTAAAACTGCTGTAAAGAACCACTGAAACAGATGAATGCTGTGGGTTTTTTTCCTTGGTGAGAAATGGGGAATTTGCTCAGAAATATTAAAGTTAAAATAATCAACTATGTGTAATCCTTCTTTACAAATGCTTGTACAAAACTCAAAGCTGTTCTTAATTCTTCCCCAGGAGACCAAATATTCTGCTCTGGACAGGTTGCTTTTTGTGCTAGATAGAATATCAAGAGACCATTCTTCTATTTTTTTTTAGCTAGTAGTCTGGTATATTTTTTTATTATTGTTCATGTCTTAATAGGTTTATTTCTTATATATGAGAAGTTGATGAGACAAAATAGGACAATAATATACTTCCATGTAGTCACATTTTATCAGTTCTGCTCACTATACCAGTTCAACACAGAGATGCTTAAATTTAAGCCTGTGCATGCTTACTTTGCTCAAGTGTGTTCTTACTGTGCTTGTTCAGATTTTGTTCACTGTTTTGGTAACACTGTTGATGATGTCAGTGGATAATCTGTCTGAGAAAGAATTCACTAGAACAAAAAGGAAATCTGAAGGTCTGACACAATCTATGAAGGGTTGAAATTGCTTGCACCAGAAATCCTGGCACAGAAAGCGGCTTTTACACAAAGGATAGTAGTAGTGTGCAGCTCTATCCAGCTGAAATTACAAGGGAAGGTTACAAAGACATAATGTGACAACCCAAATTAGATTTTGGCTAACTGGGCAAAACTAACACTTTACCCTCAATTTTTTTTATAAGATTTCCAATGTCCCCAGTGGTCAGGACCTTAGATTTATTTCTTCTAAGAAAACTGGAGTGTTCAGGAGTAACACATGTGAATTAGAAGAGAACAGGGAGAAAGTAAGTCAAACAGAAAAAAAAAACCCCAAACTAAACAACAAAACCCAGAACCCAAAATAAAAAAAATTAGAAGCACTTCTGTTTATATGAGAAGAGGATAACGTAGTGTGCGTAGAAAAGTAAATTTCTGTGTGTAGATCTGAAATGGTGCTGTTTTATGAAATTCAATGTTGATCAAAGGGAGAGAATCAAGCAGTTATCTTCTTTGAATGAATGCTAAAATGTGTGTTTTGCTAGGGTTTCAGGTACTTTTGAGATGAGTGAATACCATGCCTCTCGGCTAAGCTTGCCGGGGCTCCCAGGAGGGAAGGTGGGGTGCAGCACCATGTGCCGCTGGGGTTGAGGGGCCCCGGTGAGCTCCCGCTGCTGTACTGCTTCAGTGCAAATGCTTTTCACCAGGCATCTCATCGGAGAGCGCTGATTTAGAGCAAAAATATGTGTTGCTGTCTGTTTCGCTGATGGCCAGTTTTTGTGGGAAGCAAGGGCCCCTTGGAGACTGCACGCCAGGCTGTGCTGCTACCTGCTCATGCTTAGTTAGCAGCAGGCTGAGGCAGACCTGGGAGAAAGCTTAGCCTTTGCCAGGAGTGGTTCTGGGGGGGAAGAATCTGTTCACTGATGCAGAAAGTCTTTTCTTGTGCGAAGTGCCCCCGGCTGATTCAGTCTCGTTTCCCGCAGTGACTGTAGGCTCCTTCTGCGGCAGCGGGGGCACCACCGGGAACAGCCCACCCTCGGCAGTGCTGCACAGCGCGACCCCGCCGCTTTCCAGCCACGACGCGCTCCTGGGTCTCCACAAAAGCTGATCCGCTCATGTGGGTGCCCCCGGCCCCCCACTTGGACGATGCAAGGATTTAAGTATGAGCGCATTTCTTCTTCTTTTCTCTCTGCCTAGCTGTACAACCCGCTACCGGGGACAGGCAGCGGCTGCCAAATTGCATCCTACATCTGTTCGTTTCCAAATGCGCCTTTGTTAGGTGAAAACGAAGGCCTCATTATTGGCTGTAAGTATGTAGTCACTTAGGAAAATAAGTCAATAAGTAAACATCTGAGTGAACAAATTGGTGATTTGCATCTCCTTGTTCCCTGAATGCATTCACAAGTGGTGAGAAAAAGAGCCAGTGTCTCCAAACACATCCACGTGGCATTTCCCCACAATACAGTTTTTCAAATAGACTGTCTGGCCTTTTCAGCCAAATGATATGTAGTGAAGTCTGGAGAGAATAGAGATAGATGTATTGGATTTAGTAATGTGGAATACCTAGGTACAGGTACAAAGATTACTTTCCTTCTGGAATACTTCTGATTTACTAAACAAAAAGTTGACCATATGGAGAACCTTCTGTGTCTGAAAAAAAGCAGCTCCCTATTTCAGGTCTGCAAGGAAAACTTCTCCTTCTTGTGACAGTAAATCTCTGGGCTGTCCATTTTTCTGTTCAGTAGACTGAAATTTAGATTCAGGAACAGTATAGAGTTAGAGGCAAATAAACTGTTAGAGAAACTCTTAAGTCATATTGACTTAAGTGATGAGATCATGCCAAGAAAGTTAATGCAGGCAGCTCTAGGGGAATGCTGATCAACTGATTTATTCACCTCTGTTTGTTTTAAGCAAAAACATATGTCTAAGGAGGATTTCAAAGCAGATGAAAAAGCTAAAAAACCCCAAGTTTTCTTTAGACCCTTGTTGTCTTCATTCCATTGACAATATATTTTTCATGTACAGATAAAACGGTATGAAGAGATGAAAATACAGCATAAATGCCTTTTAAAGTACTTCTTTAATTCTATATTATTTAAAAGTAACCTTGGATTCCAGGTTGTGTGGTTCCATATCAGTAGAGCAGAATCTGGCTATATGTTTCTGCTTGCCTTGTTCACTGCTGATCACCCTTGCCCACTTTGGTTACGCTTGCAGCCACTGCCTGTGATTTCATTATAAATTATTTCTTACAATTTATGTTTGATCATAAGTTTGTACAAAGATAACTTTATAGCCTAAGATCTAAAGTAAGTTTAGGCTGTTTCAAATTCTAGATGCACATTGTCCGCATAGGCACACGGTCCCGTGTTAAACGGGTGAATCTTTTTGGTTCCCTGCATCCAATCCCCCCTGCATGGAATCCAGTCTCACCCTTGTCTCACAGCTTGTCCATCAACTATGTTTCAACCTACTACACCCTGACATGCAGATTTTTTCAGTCTGTTATTGTTAAAAAGAAACTGGGTCCAATTTTCATTTTTCAAAAAACTCTCTGAATTGGAACAAAACAAAAATTTCAGAAAAACTTGCATGAGGACACTCATAAGGATCCTAGGAACACTAAAAATTGTATTTTATTTCTAGACTATAATCTTCCCTGGAAACTAATAAATATACAATATCTACAACAAATTTGTGCTCTCAATTCAGTATGGGCTTTAATATAGTTAGTAACTCATCGGTATAGTCTATAGAGCATATGCATCAAGGCACTGAAGAAGCTTTTAGTCCCTTTTTAATAGGGACTTACAAGTTTAGTTGTGATTGACTATCAGGTGAATAGTACATATTGCACTTGCAAACATACAGCTCCGAGGATTGGCTGTGTAAATTAAATTTGTTTTGTAACTGCGATTTTGAATGCATCTGCCTGTTTCTGTGATAACCAGATAGAAAGATTACCACATCAACAATGAAAACCCACACCCATGAGAGATTTCATGTCTCTGTTTTGAATCCTTTCTCATAAGAATTCCTTGCGTGTGCCTAGCTTTATTTATGCTTCTGCTTACATAAGAATTAAAGGCTATCTTTTCTGCATCCGTATGTAAACATTGAGAAACACATTTAGCTTTACACACCATGAAGGAAGCATGCTGTTCTCTCCAAGATCACATTTTTTTGTTCTTAGATGTTGAGATCATTAGATGTTAGATTATCAAAGTATTGAGAGACATTGTGTCTTTGCCCCCAGATTCATTACCACACCACCTCTTTGCCACAGCATAACCATAAAACTGCTTAACAAAGAAGGAATCTGCTTCCAGGAGACTTTTCAAAAGCGTTGTAATTGAGTGGGTATGGACTGACCACCATTGCTTGAAAGCTCAAGTCCATTTGTTGAAAGGGAGATAAAGAAAAAGAGCAGATTTAGGCTGAATGTTATGGAAGAATGTTATATGGGCCCTACAGTGCTCTCCACTGTGGAGTGGTTAAATAAAACAGTTGAGCTGGATTAAAATTTAGGTAAATAAGAGGTTGAGAAAAGTCAGAGAAGTGTACCTCAGGGAATGATTTTACATGGTTTCAGGAAATGACCAAATAATACCTTCATTCTTATCTCACTTATTCATCTTAATATGAGCCAGAAGCTCTCCAGGTCTCTGAAGAGGCACATGGCTTATCATTTTTCAGTGTATATAGATAACAAATGAAATTCCAGATTCTTTCTTTCTCTCCAACTAAGGCACCCATTGTTAAACTTTATCCACTCTTAAGAAAAGGCTTTCCCCGTTAGGCACATAAATCCTAGTGAACATAAAGATTCCCAAGTTGCAGCATGATGGGGAATTTGGATGTGAGCAGAATCAGAGGTACCTTTGAATTCCTAAAGCTAAGATCCTTTTTCATTAGCAAAGGAAATACTGCTCAGGACAGGGACTTCTATAGATGAACCAGGAGTTAACACTTGATGTATGAAAAGCATTTGTTGCATATGCAACTCATGATCATTATATATGTGAATAGAAACTGTTGCACCAGCAAATAATGTCTACACTTCATACTTCAAAAAATCCCACCTTTTAACCAAAGCTGAAGTCTCTCCTGACATAAAGATGGCAATATTATATTTAAATTTGGAATTGTAAGTCTTTGGTATTGTTGAAAGAGATTGTCCTGGTGGATCCAAAAGCCATGACTTTAAAAACATGAAAAACATTCTGAAAAGTCCCTGATAGATGACATATAGAATTATCTTTAAAAAGTAATACAAATAAATATAGAAGTAATGGGGAAAAGTGAAAGTAGAAGCACTGAATTTAAATTACAGGTTAAAAATGCAGGCAGCGAAGAAGAGAAGCTAAAGAAATCAGTGAGATAGAAGTAGAAATAGAATTAAAATAGCAAGAAAGATTTTAAATTATATTAGGAATAAAAATCACCTTAATCCAAGACTAGGCCCATTGGAATATGAAGAATATAAAATCAAATAATACAAAAACCAAAAAAATACAGAAACATTCAGTTAATAATTCTGTTCAATGTTTGAAGAGAAGTAGGAGATGAAATGGTAGATGAAATGAGAAGTTTACCATCTGTAGTGAAAGAAAATGTGAAACAGTATCTGGTATAATAAATGCTATAGGATCAAGAGGCACAGAGAAGTACAATTAAAAGTCTTAGAGGAATTATCTGAGGAGCAGAAGGAGCTGAGTCAGTTTGTGATTGAGACATAACTCTAGGACTGGACATGGATAATTACCTGTGGAAGACAGGCTTGTTGGAAGCTTAGATATCACAAACAAAAGCACATGAGGGTCCCGTGGGTAAACATTGAACTTGAACAAATTTGGCCTCGGAGGAGACAGATTTTCCTTGTATTAAGGTAATTTAGCATGGGAACAGCTCACCAGGGAAGGTGGCAGACTCATCAGTTGGAGACTAAAATGAAATGAGATAACTCTTACAAGAGTTGCATCTCAGGAAAATTCTATTCTGTGTATAGGCAAGGTCAGACTAGATGATCAGAGCAGTTCTTTTTGGCCACAGCATGTATTAATTATAAATTAGACTCAAACTAATTTAGAAAATGATGTTTCAACCCAAACTAGAAACTAATTTACTGTCTCCTGCATTAGACTCTTCTCTCTTAAAACGTCTCCAGCATAACTGCCATTGATTTTTTATTAATTAATGACACATGTTTCTAATGTGGTCTGTTTTGTGGCCATCTAGTTCTTAGGTTCCTTTTGTGTGGCTGATGTATATGCACATGTAATGAATTATATATAAAAAAGGACTGTAAAAGAACTTACACTCAAAAGCATGAGAGACAACAGGTGGGCACAGCAGCAACCATTGAAGGGGGCTGAGGGATGGTACAATACTAGGTAGAACTGTAGAGTTTCTATTGAATACAACAAGGTGCCATATGGTCAAACATGCCTAAAATGACTAGGAGAAAATTTTATTGAATTGTCAAAAAAATCATACTCAACAGTGGAAGGTACCACAACCGTGCAAATACAGAGGGCATCTGCACAGAATCCAGGCCTACACAAATATTTTCAATGTCCTTATTTTAGAGGATGTTGGCAACCTTAAAGAAGCTGAACTAAGTCATTAAAGTTATTCCTTGAAAAGCCTTGAAATATATACTTCTGTTCTGTGACATCTTCTTCCAAAAATATCTGGGCAGTAATGGATGTTTTATCATCTGCTCACATAAAAGACAGGATACCCCTACTAGCATTTAAAATAAGTTTGGAATGGAGGTGCAGTAAGAGTGATTGTACTAAGTGAGCTTTTATATTGAGAAGAGTTGCACTGCTCTCTTCCTGATCACTTGGAAGGGCAGATCAAACCTCCTAAACTGTGTGAAAGATACCCTTCTTTCAAATTCTCAGTGGCATTCTGTGCTTTACTCAGTACTTTTCACTTGTTCAGATACTGTTCTGCAAGAGTTTGGTTAATTATCTGTAAAGTATAAAGACAATAAAAGAAAAAATAAGCCAGATAAGCATCCCCCAAAACAACTTGTAGTGCTTGGAATATAGTGGGTGTCATAAATATACATACATATAAAATTATATATAATATGTATGATTTAGTATTTGTTTACTTATTTTTTTATTTCTATAGCAAGCTGAATTGGTTGTGCTAGATAACCTGCAATGGTTCCCATATTTTTGGGAAAGTATCTTTGATGGACTGGGGAAACTAATTCTTTACTTATACTACATGCAGTGGTATGCATATGGATACTTTTGTCTATAGCTGTATGTGGGATAAGTGTATAAAAGGTGATAGAGAGCTTCAAAACTTTATGTGTCATCTCTATCTCATCTTAATGTACCCTGTATGTGGGACTCTTACCTGTCCCTCTCCATACAGCTTGCGGTTTGCTAATATGCTCCTACATATAAGTGCTGTGCAGGAGTACACAGTGCAAACCGAAACGTGGATCATTTGAAAAGAGGATTTTGTCCAGTGATTTCAGTGGGCAACAGATCAGGCCCGTACCATTTGTCTTCATTTCTGTTTTAAAGTCCCAGCAGTTGCTTCTGAAGAGGTGTGCAAACAGCAGCAGCAGAAAATCTTTTTTTCTCAGCAACTAGTTAAAGTCATTCACTGAAGTATTGTGTCTGTCTGAGGGAGAGTAAAAGTGCTCATGCTGCAGTAAGGCAAGACAGGCACCATTGGGGATTTTTCCCTGCACTGAAACCCCAAGTCTGGGACAACACTGTAGTTTTTTTAAACTCTGCATAAGTCAGTTTGTATTAACATCATGGCTCATGGTCCTTGGCACAGGAAGAAGGATTAATAAAAAAAGATTCTTAATGCATTTCTCAGGGCCTGTATCTGCCTGACTCTCTGGGTGTCTCATTATCAGTCATAGCATGGCCTTCCTAGAATGCTGCATGTATTTATCATTTGAGATGTTTCTCCAGTCTGCTCTTTTTCTTCTAGAAATGTGATGAATTTATAGTGCGAGCTGGGATGTTTCTAATACCCCTGTAATTTGGAATTCAGGTGTATTAGGAGAAACTGGTGATGCTATTCTTTGCCCAGTCATTTACTGATCTGGAGTAATTTTGGTTTTCCTAAAAATTAAACAGTAGCAATCCCAATGCATCATTACTTATGCAAGCAGAACTATTGATTACAAAACATAAGTGATGGCAGATAGTTTCTTTTGTTTCTTACTGTGTTTGGCCTCACCATCTCAAATCTCAGACAGCAACTCTTTTTCTTCTATGCAAGGCACATTTCATATTGTATTACTGAAATGTACAGCTGTGTTTAGTAGCTCTATTCTCACACATTTAAGAATAGCCGTGCCTGATTTTTTTTTGAGATTGTGCCAGTATTCCAAATGGCTTCTCTTTTGTTTTGGAGAAGTTAAAGCTTAATTTTGGCATTTATCAGTTCTGAAGTTATGCTTGGTTTCAACAGCTTTTTTTTCTAAGATTCATCCTTTGAAATAACCCCCAGTAATTACAAGAATTTGTCAGGATGTTGCTGAGCACCTCCTGCGCGTGTTTTTTGGAGAGAGGCGTGGGGCAGGAGGCGGGGAAGCGTGAGCGTGTGCGCCCGACCTCCCGCAAAAGGCCCGGGGCGCCCCCCAGGGCTGCTGCCCGGGCCCGGCGCTGTCAGCGCCAATCCACCTCGGCGCCTCCCCGCTCTTCAGTCAGGCTTTGTGGCCCCTCGTCGCTTGTTGTTCAAGCTGTGTGTCACAGCCAGTCACAACAGTTACTTCAAGCAAATTTTCACACTCTTTGGCTCAAACTGCTGGCAGCATTCCTAAAGACTCTGAGGAAATAATTCCACAAAGTGGCATAAATTAATGTGACTAATTAACATGATGTTAATTATTTGTAAATTGTATGTTTGGATACACATTACTTGAGAGGCATATGTTACATTCAATGTTTACTGAAACAAGTGACTGCTAATCACATCTCCTGAGTGTTCCTTTCACAACAGTCAGCAAATAGAGGCTTCTCTAAAAATAAAAATTGTGTCCTAAGGGAATGCATGAACTATAGCATGCAGTGAAATGAGGAACTGAAGTAGAGAGTTACCTTCGTGGCAGCCTGAGAAATGTGTTGAAATGAGTTTCACAGGTAGTAACTACTTTCACATGTAAGTCAGGACGTATGTAGTATATTAGCAGAATGTTTTTAAATGATCCTTTCCCCCACCAGTGGAAAAAGATAAACGGAGGTCATGTAATTAAAAGTGGAACACAAGGACAAGACCGCACTTTAGAATTGAAAAAGCAACAGTAACAGAGTTTCGTAACTTTTGAGTTTTTGATGTGATGCTGAGAGGGTGCTCTTGCATCATTAGCACCCATTGCAGGCACTTGAGTGGTGAGTGCAAGGAGGGCAGAAATTGACAGGCTTAGTAACCTGTGACTTTCTCAGCGCGAGAGCCTCGTGTGGTGGGTTACAGCCTGGCTGCAGGCACCTACAGCCGCTGCAGCTGCCAGCAGACGCAGGTACACGTTGTACTGAGCCCACCCGGGTTCTCCCGTGCTCTAGAGGGCATCGACAGATCACGCTGGTGCTCATCAAGGGACGCTGCTTTTGTGACCAGGGAGTTTGGCTCTGAATGCCACTACTAAGGGGGCATAACAGAGAAATGCAGTAAGTCCAGTAGTGTGGTACCACAGGCCACCATGTCATATCACCCCTTTATTAAATTGGTCAAGCTCCATTATTTAGGATTGTTTTCTCAGTACTGCTGGCAGAAAGTTATTTTAGAATACAAGGTGATAATGCTTAAAAGCTCTTTTGTAATTTCTAGTTTACATTTCTCCATAATTGCTTACAGCTATTCTTTTTGGTCATATCAACATTCTCTTTTAGATTAAATAGTTCTTTTACCTCTCCTACGTTTCCTCTCCCAGCTTCATTTGCATCACTTCTTTCAAAGTTCAGGTCCATAGAAGCTTAATTACTTTAAATGCTGGTTATTTTCCTGCCATAGCAGCTCCCTAAACTCACTTGCCACCTGACTGCACATGCACTAGAGTTGGTGCAAACAAGAGGAAGAGGCCATGTGTTTGTAATATAAAGGCACAGAGAGAAATATAGATAGAGAAAAAAAAGGACAGGCATGGCATGTCTGTGAATTGCATTAGTAATCAGAATTTTGAGAAGTGATTTTTCAATCACAGTAAAACCATACTCTAGATATTAGGGAAACTTTTGTATTTTACCCTTTATCTTCATCCTTCCTTCCCAGTAAAGGAAAAGATTCTGACTTTTTATTTTTAACACAAGCAAACAACATGTCTTTTTAACATGCTTTCTTCTTTTGGAGACACAGAAACTCCTTTTGTTGAAAGTTAAAAGATAAAATTTAATCTGAGGCAACATCTAGCCTGGAAAATTTCAGCGAAAAAATTACAGCTTGGCAAAGACGTAAGCAACTGAAACCAATGTATTATAATAAAAAATATTAGGCAAACTTAACCGGAGCTCTTGTCTACAATAAAAATGTACGCAAGCATACATATGTATATACGGTGCTATTTTCTTATACATGTAATGAATAATGCAGTTCATTATTTTTGGAACTGTATCATTTGCAGTACTCTTTCAAGCCAGCTCCTGAATTCAATGGGGCTTATTGTATAAGTAAAGTTTAATACATGCATAACTCTTTTGCAGAATCATGTCCTACAATATTAATGTGGTATTCACATTATTAATTCACCTGCCTGAAAATCCAGAATATTTTAAAATATGGCTTCACACATACTGACAATAAAATTATAAACCCTAGCACTCTACATTTTCATGCTTTTTTTTGTGTGTAAAAACGGTTGTATATATTGAAAGAAATCTACATGTAACTCCTGGTTTTGTTGGTTTGGTTTTTTTTTCTTTAAATTTATTGTAGTTTATAGTCTTTTTTTTTTCTTGTTTTTTCTTTCTATGGAAGAGGAAGAGAATATACATGCAAACACACATTTTACATTTTGCTTGTTGAGGGAGTATTTGCGTGCATGAGTCCTCTACTGGCAAGGGTGGGGTGGAAGCCTCAGTTGCTGTTTTACTGAGATGCAGATGTAGAGGAGGCTGCTTTGGAGCATATGTTGACTTGGCTCTACTTGCATAAAGAGCCTTTCATGAACAGATACCCTAAGAGTCTGTTTTGTGACCAAGAGTCTGATCTGTTTGAACTCTCCCGGCTGTGAAGTTAAAGGAAAAACTCAACTCTGGGCATGGATGGGCAACAGGGACTGGGATTTGGTGCTGAAATGATACAGCATATAACAACAAGCTTATTTTCAGAAAGTTATGAGCTCCAGCCACTTTTCAAAAGAAACTTAGAAGAGCTTTATTATGCTGCAGTTCATAGAGACTCTGAATTCTCTATACAATGCATTTTCAGATAAATGGAAAAGGGTGAGTATTGGGAAAAGTTTTTGTTCCATAGAAACAAAAATCCAATTCTTGAGGTTTTCAGGCATACTGAAATCATACTATGGTTTTTGAAAAGAGAAATGAGGAATTACATAAAAATAAGGACTAACAGCAGGTCTTTAAGCTGTGAAGTCTTTTTGAAATGGAAATATTTATATATCTCTTCCTCAATTGAAGTAGTTTTCTTAGCATTTAGGTATTTCCTACATATTTTGACAACAAAAAAACCAACCAGAATAACTGAAATTATTTAAAAATAAAAATAATTTTTGATTTTTTTTTAATTAAAAAGTAGTTATGATCTCTCACTCAGCCAGGTAATTGCTAGCTGACTCTGATAGCAATTGAATCAATTACACTGGCTAGGCCACCCTTAGAAAGGTGAGAAATTGGCATGTCCTGTCTCACATGGCTGTGTTCAGTCATGTGAAACAGAGCCACTACCTACAATAAAATAATACAAAACAATCTTCGGATCGGACAGGAGGTAAATAACAGAAATTGCGGAGGAGAAATTGCAACCTGCAGGCAGAATTAATCACCAGAGCTGGTGTTGGAAGATACCATGGAAATAAGTCCCAAGAACACTAAGCACATGTGCTAAGGACTGTTTCTTTGGGGATACACTTCCCCTATGGCATAGTCCTTCAGGGCTGAAGCCTTGCCCAGGCAGCTGGGCAGCTGAAAGTAAAGCTGTGGTTTGTTTGATGACCCCTCCATTCCACAGCGCTTGAGTTTTCACTGGATGTTTCAGGCACAATCCATCTGGGATAAGTCTGAGGACAGGCTGAGACCTTGTGGAATCAGCCATATAACATGAATGTAATTTTAGGGACCTGACACAGATCCAGAGGTTTGGAAGGGAAAACTGTCTTCCATTCAAACACTTAATCATTTGTAGTTTTCTTCTTCCTGGTGACTACACTCCCTGTGCTGATCAGCCCATATAGGAACTGTTATGAAATCCCAGTTATGAAGGCCTGTGATGCACAGCTGACAGCCAGTGCCTGCTAATCCCATGGATTTCACTAGGAGTTCAGCCAGAGCCCAAACACCACGACAACACAAGAAACCCAGTGTTCTTTCTGAACTCCTCCAATCCCCAAGTTGTCTTTTGTAGTGGTACAAGGAGAAATTTTGGGAGACTGGTGGCTTTTTTTTAACTTAAAGGTCAATTTTGTTGGTGAGATGGGAATGGAAGAATCTCCAACAGATTATGAGGAACAAAAGGGTCAGATTAGGCCCCTAAAATTAGAAGTACCTCTCAGGCTGGATCAAGTGAACTGCTGTCTCCTAAGGAGCTTAAAGTTGAAGTCAGCACTTAGGTGGCACCCTAATTTCTACTGGGAAAAATTATGCTAATATATTAGATGTTTTTAGTTTGAGCATATACCCATATGCAAAAATAGCCAACTAAGGTTAAGTTAAACTGCAGGCATATAACTTTTCATCTGTGCATCACCTTTCTTTTAGGGGTGCTTCTATTTGTAGGTTATATCCCTGGGAACATGCATATCCCATCACACAAAACTGAAAAACCTTCTCTTACTATATCCTTAAAGGACACATTCTTGTTCCTCCCTTTTCTGCCTGATGGGTGACACATGGGACAGATACACCCACCAGCCTCTTCAGTTTCATATAACAAGACACAGTTCTAGCCCTTGTTAAGACACCTATTGGCACTGTGCATCTCAAAGATGCTAAGTTTCAGAATGAAAACCCAGCCCTGCATCTCTATGTTAAAATTAGACACATACAAAAAGTCACATGAATGTGATGTTCTTGCTAACTGTATCCTTAAAAATTGCAATGGTGTGTTTTAAGAATTTTGTTAATATTGTCACAATTTGCCTGTCCATTACTTAGGTATCTCAAATGGATGGATGTCATTTTGAAGTGCAACAGCAATGTACTTGCTTGATTTATAGTTCTTAGCTTTCTGGCCTCCAGTGGAATTTCTATTTTCTGTCGTTAAATCCCAGCATAATGGATACCGCAGCTGCAATGGACAGCTGTAATTTTTACTGACTTCTGTCTTGGTGTGTGACTCAGCTATGCAGTTCTGTAGTCAGCCAGTGTGTTTTGAAAATGGATTTGAATAATATGACTATGTATTGTTTAATTAACAATAGAAAATGTTTATTCTTTTGAACTTCTCACTGTTGAAAGAGAAAAAAAACATGTCTGTTTTGTATTTAATATTAGCATTCCCTAGGTGCCTAATGAGGGAATGTACAGGACAGCTGTTTTGGATGTACACAGAATGTAAACCCACAGTAGAGTATTTAACTTTTTGAAATTGCATTTAATTTTAAAGTCTCATGAAAAGTAAAACAGTTACAAAACACTGAAGTAGTCATAAAATCTTATTACTAAGAGAATAGGATCCTTAGTACCTAACACCATGTTTTGGTGCTTGGAGAAGGGCTTCTTGCCATCATTTTTTCACCCCTGCACAGAAGCATTAGAAAGTACCTTCATCATCCCTGAGCTGAAATCGAATTGATATACCCAGCTTTTCACTAGATATCCCAACACATTCAGCTTGTCATGTTCTATGCTGGATCTTGTCCTTTGAATGACACCTGATGCCTCATATAATTGAACAGGAATTTTGTGCTGCTATTGTTGGGGTTTGTACCTAATAACAGGTAATACACAATTACATGTAACCTGCTTGAGAAGCTGAATATTTTCCTTCAAACAACTTTTACTGTGAGAACATCTGTAAACACACACTAACCCCATGTCACTTCTCTGAGGAATCATAAAAGAGGGAAGATGATATATTTGCACTCACTGAAATGGAGCAGTGTGCCCCAAAAACATGCTAAACCTAGCTTTTTGCACAAAACCCCCTGAAGTAAGAACAATCCCTGAGAAATAAGACGAAGATGTCGCTCAGCAATTTGGCCTTTCTGTTTTGTACCTGATATGCCAGTGAACATCCCATAATCTCATAAAGGAAACCTAGATTACTAAATGGTTTGCAGATGAAAAGCACAGTCCTAAATACAGTTTAAATATTTAAATAATATCTCCTCCATTGCATTAGGTACAAATCTGTTTGCTGTCAACATTCAGCCAGTCCAGCCTAGGATTTTATAAGAAATATCAGTTAATCACTAATCTATCTCTAGGCTATGTGAGTCTCTCAAATGTGCAATTCCAGGAAAATTGCCACAGGACTAATGTGTATCCAGCACTGAAGCATGTAGCACTCTCCGTGAGATCCACTGTGATAGAAAAGTGGAAATAAACCCCTCAGTCTTTCCAGGGGGAGGTACATTAGTGTAGTAGTTGGCCAGTTTTAATACCATTTGATACCTTGTAAATGCATAAAAGTATTGAGAATTAGTATTCTGTCAGGTGGTTTTCTAGCTCTTCTCCAGGTGAGAGAGTTTTGCTGTTAGCAGAGGTATTTTAAGAGGGGAAACAGTGTCAATATATCCATATTTTTATCTGATTACTATAGCTATTTAACAAGATTCTTTATACCCTTGGTCAGGAAGAATGCTAAATACAATCTGTTAATTAAAACTGGAAGGCTTTGGGATTCCTTGGAAAATTTTTGGTCAACTACCAAGTGAGTGGTCGGCAGAGACACTGGATACTTATGACAATATTCAGCTTCTAACTGTCAGAGTCAAATTCTGTATTGGGTTGATAAAATTAAGAATGTATGGCTGTAAGAGGCAATGTAATAATAAAATTAATAATCTTTGATATGTGGAAAATTATGATAGCCAAAATCATTTTGAATATTTACAGTTGAAACTTTTTTGGCTTTGGAAATAAGATTTGCTGCTATGCATCAGCATGTGGTTTACTGTTCCATTTGAAGAAGTTTGACTTTTAGCTGGTTTAATACAAAGATTATCACTGTATGAAAAAAACCCAAACTTGTTCTTTTAACCTAGTTATGATTTACATGACTAATGCAGTTAATGTAATAATACGGGCAAGGTTCTTCACAAATCTACCAGCAGTGGTATTATCCGTTTATTTATTTTTTGGTATTTACCTTTGCATCTGTGTGCTGTTGATTTTTCCTGTTAATAGTTTATTAATTTTGTACTCTCTTCTAGAATAACTTTCCATTACAAGAAGTGCCTTGCATGCAAGATCAAATACTGTGCTATGTACTCCACTCATTAAAGAATCAATAGCTGTTTTCTGTATTGTAAGTAGCTTGTTCAAACTAACAGCTTGCAAAAGTAATAGTAAGACATCTCCAGTCTGTTTTTTCTGTTTCCTTGGATATAAAAGGAGCAGCTGGTTAGAGTCTGTTCTACCATATTAAATAACATCCCAGCAGGAACCGCTTCTCTCTCGGAGAAAAATCTAGCACTGACTTACCAAAATGTGCAGTGTGTTGATTATACTTCAGCTTTTCCTTTAATTCATCCTGTAGGTCATGTCCAGGTATATGTTGCTACTCTTCTACATATGATCTTTAATTAATGTATTTTTTAAATTATTTAAATTAAAGCCTCATAAATGGCAAGGAACATTAGATTTTTCAAAATGAGGATGTAAAACTCAGATCCTGAATTCTGATTTGAAAGTCCTTTGGGAGGGATGAAAATCCTATAAAAATATTTTTGGTGGCGGTACAATATGTATGTTCACATATTATGTATATAGGCAAAAGCAGCGCTTAAGAATTTTCAGAAGAGCTTTGTGTATGATGAATCTGCAAATTAGATTTGCAGCTATTTATTTGATTTAAAGTGTATAGACATTGTCCCCTAGCTTGAAAAAAAGCTGTAAGTTAGAAAGGGTATATTGAATTTTACACAGTTTAAAACATCTGAAAAGCATTCTGTTTAGGTGACATCTTTGACTATTAACTACAAGGTACTCATCATCTGAGTGCCAAATATAAACTGTTAAGACAGCTATTTGGCATGTTGGTCTGTTATGTGTAATTTTTCTAAAATTTATGTGATAATACTTGTTAGATTTTTAAAGCTTTCCCTTCATTTTATAATCAAGATTTGTTGGTGATTATATTTGGAATGTGTTTGTGTAGGTGTACACAGACATACACCCTTAGACATATGTATAAATAATGAGGTAACAGTTTATACAATAGTGAGCTATTTAAGCTTAAACATTGGTTACAGATTCATTATGCTGTTTGACATCATTGTATCTGTATGAATAAACCATTAATTATTCTTCTTCCATAGCAAACTAAGCCTATATTATTAAAATAATTAAAACAATTAAAAAATAGAGGCAGTAGTTAACCAGAAGCTCACTTTGATGAGTTAAATTCTATTTACTTCATATCCACTCCACTGTGCAGAGGTGTGAAGAAATTTCTTGCAGACCTTTTCCTGCACTATACCTGCAAGCAAGCAGTTGTTATTATGGCTTTCAACTAATCTAAACACAGGATTTTGACCAGTAGATTATGTTCCATCTGTGCATGCTTGACATACCAGGGCAGCCTCTAGAAGCTAATCAGGAGACCAGATACCAGGGCACCCCTTGCTTGTTGGCAGGGGTATAGAATCTGGTCTGGTATATGTGAGGTGTGTAAGTTGAGGCCAACTGAGGTGCTTCCTCAGGACCCAGGTCAGCACTACCTTGTGCCATGTTGCCTTGCTCTGGCGTGGGGAAATACAATGCTGTGAACAGAAACCCTGCAGTTACTGAGGAAAGTCTGGGGAAAGACTCTCTCATTCATGAAATCACAGAAATGAAGGCAGTGTGTTACAGAACAGATTCCTTTTTTGTTTGGAGCCTTTCTTAAGCTGACAGAACAGGATTGTATCCCCATGCTTGCTTGGGTTTTCTTTTGGAAAGGAATTTTATAAAGGAGTGAGCAAACATGTACTACTGTCCATGAGAGAGATCAGTAAAATGCATGTGCCCACAGGATGAGTTACAGAGACAACTTTGTTATAGAGATAGTGCAAGTTCCAGTGATATATGTAGAGCAGATGAAGAATTATTCTGACACCTGCAGTTCCTTTAGTAATAGAAGTAACTCGTGCAGTAATGAACTCTGTTATTTTTATCTATTTTGTTGTTACTTTCCATAACGTGAAATATTGGGGCCCATCCCCGCTGACTTTGCCTGCTCAGATTGCTGTAGTTCCATGCAAAAGCACTGCTCAAAAGCATGTGGAGAAGTTCAACCCCACAGTCATGTAAGTTGCTGCTCTAGAAAAAGATGCATAGTCTAGCTCATCACATAGGAAAACATGAGTTACTCTTATATTCAACTGTATCTGTGGTGAATACATATATAACATTTTAACAGAAAATAAGAGAAGGTACTGTGGTAATCTAGGAAATGGCTGATTTTCCTCAATTTTTCAGCTGTTGCTTACCAATGTACTTGGTACTCTACCTTAGAACTTTAATTTCTGATATTGAAGTTGTAGGACAAAATAGGTTCTGCCTGAAAGTCCTCACTAATAACTTCACTCAAAAAGCAACAGTTTTCATCTTTTAATTAACATAATCTGATTCAGTCTTCAGACCACTTCTTTTTTTTCTTCCTGCTCTTGCTGTCTGCAATCAGTTTTTTTATTTTTCCTTCTTGGAAAGTTCTAACTTTGCCTACATGTATGCTACAGTGCGTACCAGAAGGTCTTACTAATTCCAATAACCAAACAATCTCTGAGGTGTCAGCAGCATTTCTTAGTGTTCTGTAACAATTTTGGGAAACAGGATTAAATTTAGTTCAATGATGACAGGAACCCGTTCACTGTCATGGATAGATCATATTTAAATTGTAGAAACATTTTACATTGCAAGTTTATATTAATAAATTCCATGGTGAAGGACATAAATTCAAAACCTGTTCTTCAAGTGTGGAAGTGAGAGAAGGAAGCTCTTGCAGAAACTTAACTTTATTCATATGATAGACACTGCACCAAAGGAAAAGGGTCATCACTCCTGAGCTTTAAACAGGCTTTTAAACATCCCACACCCAGATCTTTAAGTCACTTGGAGCTAAGGCTGCAGAACTGACCTAAACGTAATATTCTGGAGGGAACTGGTGATTTGATATTCTTGGCAGTATTTCCAAACCTATGGGCTTTCCTTTGGGAAATGTTTGGTGGCCCCTCATCCCATTGTCTGACTACAGAGGTGATTGTCCTGTGATCCAGGTAAATCAGGAGTCAACCGTATGGCAGCCACACAGCTGTCATACCCACCTCCTGAGTTATGCGGGGTCATGTCAGCAGCCTCCATCACATCAGGAAGGGCAGGAGCTCCCCCAGCATGTTCCAGATGGGACATTGTGGAGTTCCAGAAAGCAGGAGAAGGCAGCGAGGCACAGCTGGCCTCTGGTCTGGGTCTGGGCAGTCTTTCGTTCAGAACATCCTTTCAAATGAGATAGCATACTGCCATATTCACTGTTTGTGGCTGCTTTCAACGTGATGTTTAAAGCTCAGGCAAGCTGCAGTGTTACAGCCTGGTCAGACCTTCCTTTCAGCTGTGGATAGGCGTGTTAATTTAGTTACATGCTCTCAGAAACCTCCTTGTTATCAGTGCTTAGTGGTTGCCTTCTGGGTAAGTACAGTTCCCCCATAAAGATCTAAAAAGCTCCAGGAAAAAATGGGTCCAGTGGCGCAGAACATTTTCCAAAAACTCTTTCCACAGCCACATAATAACTACTGAATTTAGGCTAGCAGCTATGTTCACTTACTTTCTAGCAATAGCAAACTCAAAATCCCTGCTAGAGTACAATGCTAATCAGCTACTAATCAAGTCTGTAACCAGCCTGGAAAATGTGCTGTTTGAAGAGCAAAAATTCATGTATTTGTCATTTTTAATTTTTCTGTCTACCACTTATTTTCTTGCTATGCTCCATAGTCAATGAGAAAGAAGCTAGACAGATTTTTCCAGATCTGTGCTTTTCAACTCGTATTGTGAATATGTCAAAATGCTTAGTTTGTTAATAGACATAGGAGGATAGCTATGTTTTAAACAAAGGTTCATATAAGAATGTTTATTTCTTGCTACACATTGTATCGTAAGGCTTTATACCAAATCTACATTATAAATTATACTTTTTCTTACAACTGATTTAGATCACTGCTGGTTAATAGCTGATTTTTAAGTGCTTTAGTTAAATTTTTGCATATAAGTTGTCTTTATTTCATAGGTTGCTGTGAAATAAAGTTTCTTTAATGACAATTTTCATAAGAGGTGATTTACTACAGTCTCATTTTGTCTGACCTTTAAATTAGTTTTATGCAACCACAGTATTAGAACATTCAAACAAATGCGACATAGATTTATCAAGGTTATTATCCCAGTCTACACTGAAGAACTAGACATTCAGAAAATGTGGTAGGCCTGATATTAGTCAAAGTTCAACATTTGATACAGGATCACACATGGGAAATTAATAGTCCAGCTGAACAAGGTGGATGTTAGTAGTGGCACTGCAGAATGGAATAGACCTGAGTAAAAAAGCCATAACAACAGGTTATGTTAAATGGAGAACTGTCACAGTAGAAGGAACATATCAGTGGAATTTTTCAAGGATCAATCTAGAGTACTTATGTAACATTTTAATTAATGGTTTTGGAACAAATGTAGAACTGGAGGAATGGAATTTGGTGGTGGCAAAATATTGTGAGACATCATTAATATAAAGGATGATCAGAATATTATGCAGGAAAAATATTCTGACCTTGAGGACTAAAGTAATAGAAATAAGATTAAATTTAAGAGCACTGATGGCACTTAAGGCCTGCTGGAAAGAATTTCTGCTAGAGACTTATCAGTTGAAAATGACAGAGGAGGCAAAAGACCTGTGTGTAACAATCAGTCATAGAATAACTATGAGTAACCGATGTGATACAGCTGTGAATAAAGCAATGTGATCCTAGAAAGTATCAAATGAGACATTTCCTGTGAAGATTGGGAAGTGTTAATGTTGTAGCAGCACTGGAGAGCTTGCTTTTTCAAAAACTGTACACCCGCTTTTAAGGAAGATTAAATCCAAGTGATGCAAGTGTTAGGAAGGGTTATAGGGGCAAGTAGAATGATCTGGAAGCAAACAAAATGTACTGCAAACAAAGTAAAAGGTTGTGGCTTGTTTAGTGCAGTAATATATGGGTTGCTGTCCACATGCTCTTCAGCGGGGAAACAGCAGGGTCAGAGAAAAGTGACACTTGAGACTAAAAACAAGTGGACATGAGTGAATATAGGCTGGAAATTAAAAGAATATTTCTAGTGATCAGTGGGGTCTGAATCAGCATCAGTGAAGAGAGAAATGGACCAGTTTTAAGACACAGCTCAGTAAACTCATGGAAAATATTTATATGGTGTGATTTTCACGTGATGTGATTTGCTGAGTCATTTGGGAAGCAGATTTATGAAGTCTTATGTTCTTCATTGCTTAATCACCTGTGTATGCATCATATGTGATGCATACAGCTTGCTCAAACTGTGCCAACTTATTTAACCTCAAACTGATATTCAACAGCAAGACAAACTTTCCATGAGAGGTATGGAAAGAGAATTCTTATTCAGAACTACATTGCTCAAAAGTACTCAAATGTTCTCATTCGTACCTGCAGCAGTGCTCAAAAGTACTCAGACTTAGAAAATTTATGTATTTATAGGAGGTACTATTGTGCAAAAGCTACATTGCATTCTAAAAAAAAGTATGGAATTATTTTCATTTATGTGAAACCTATATTTCATAATTTTGGCAAAGGAAAGAGAAAATGGGTGCGAACAAAACTTCTGGTCTTCTAAGAGGATATAAAACACCTTTAATACCAGTAAAATTTAGTGATATTATTTACTTCTTTTCTGACACAAGTGCAATCCAAAAAAAATACAAAAAACATAGTGTCTGTTCTGTCTGTTGCATGCAAACTTCTACAACTACTTCACTGGAAAACTGTGGTAGTAATTTTTACTGAAGTAAGAGATTGAATTTGGCATAGAATATGAAAGGAACCTTGGAAGTTAAGGTCCGTGCAACATGAATTTCACCAGTAGAAATTCAAATGCACATCATTTCTATCAGGATAATAAATGTGAAGGCTCCGGTTAGCTAAAAATATTGATCCTGAGATGTTTGTTAGTAACAATTGAATGTACAGGAAAGTTTTCCTATTAAAAATATACTTGTAACGGGCTATTCCAACCTTAGGAAATAAAAATAATTTTAAAAATATATGCAAGAAAAGAAAGAGGCTCTGATAGAGCAAAGGTTACCTAATTTCAACTATGAAGTGTTTCTTCACTTTACTCCTTTACAGTAATAGATTGAGGGTGGGGGAGGGGAAGCAGTATGACAAGAGTTGCTGTTAAAAGAAAGGAGAAGAAAATTCTTAGGGAGTTGAGCATCTTGGGTTTGCCTGGCTCACACTACTGGAGAGCACTTGGCTTGTTTGAAAAATATTCTAGTATTTCAATTACAGAACCCTCTGGGGTCTATTCAGAGCACAGTATCCACTGCTTTGCCATTGCCGACTCTGCAGAAGGTTGTGCATAGGGTTCTGCAAAAAATCAATTCTTCCAGTATAAACATCCTTTTGGTAGAAAGTTGAAACAGAAAAAGAATGCAGTACACTGACACGTTGCTAAGCAGCAAAAAGGACATATGTCAAGAACCATCTATATCTTTTGTATTACTACACTTCCTTTCCTCACAACTTCATCACACAAGCTGTTATGATTCTTATGTACCCATAATATGGAGAGAAATTACAGAGAAGCTAGTTTTCCCTCATTTCTTCTCTATTTCCATTTTTTAAAGATCCAGTGTTAAAGACCTGTGGTGGGTCTAATCTGGTTGAGACACTACTAGTTTCAGGTCAGTCCAGGGCTTTAGGCATTTTTTGGTGTAGATTATTAATTCATTAGTTGATGGGCATCCTTTTGAAGTCTTTTGGGCCTGGGTTACTTCCAGAAATAAAATGAAATTCATGCCAAAGGGGAGAATATTAACCTTAGAAATAAAACTGGCCTCTCTAGACCATGAGGAGGTCAGCAGTATTCTGCTGGGATAGTTAAGACCTACAAAATGGTGACTGCCAGAAAAAAAGAAGTAATTAAAAAACATTAGCAAGTAGGAATTTTGAGATGGTTTGCACTGACCCTTAATTTATGTTGATAGCCATGTCTTTTCTTCACTGAAGTAGGCATAGTTTCTTCCTAGCAAGTTTTCATAGGTAAAGCATCACGGTCTCCCTCTAGCTCTCCCACAAACATTTGTGTGAGTAGTTTCAGTGGCATGTGTTTGTAAAGTGTATTAAAGGCATTTTGATAATTGATTATAATTTTTGCAAGGGTGTATTTTATGGTGGTGACATTCCATGGTTTTGAAAACATTTATTTACTGTGAAACTATTACAGGGTACTTTCAGGACACACTGTCTTCCTGATAACAAGTGTCTTCTGAAATGAGAAAGAGCTTTCCTTAATTTAAAATTTCAGTGTTGAGATTATTTTTTATTATTACAGCTATTTAATAATCTCTTCCAAGTACGTTCATATTTTCAAGGTCAAGAATTTTTAAAAGGACTAATGAGACCCAAATTTCTTTTTGCTTCTATCAGACCAGCTGTGATGAGGTAATGGTGTTCTGCAAGTTGGCATTGGAACAACAAATTATACATCAGCCCAGGCTCATGCCATTTTCCCTATTGCCCTGTGACTATATGACTAATAAAATGCCTATTTTTATTGTGTGTGGTCCAGCTTCAGAATAATAATCATCCTTGAAGATTAAATTAATGAAAAATCAATTTAGCAATCAAATATTTCAGCCATAGTGGGTGGCTGAGTTAAGAAGGTATTATAAGCAGAGTATAATTTGTTCAGCTATATAGGCAGTTGTTGGATTTCTTATTCAGCCATCAATTACTGCAAAATGGTTAGCTGAAATTACAATTAAATAATGGTTGCAAACCACATTGTTAGAGCACAGTCACATGAGGAAACGGCTGTAGTTATTTTAGAAGTGACCTTCCCTGTTGTTTGGTACTGCTCTTCCTCTGGAGGTGATGGACCTCACAGAGGGGTTTCTGTCACATGGTGCCTTGCTCAGGCAGCTTCAGCCACCACCAAGCCCTGTTTGGGGCAGGAGCCTTCACAAGGCCACTGTGGTGTCTCCTCCTGGGCTTGTAGCTCCCAGCGAGCTGACAGCAGGCAGCCAAGGTTGGTCATGTCCTGCGCTGTTCCCGCTCTGCCTCCTGGGAGTGTTTGCCTGTGAGCATGGGCTTTGCTCACATGAAGAAGTTGTCCTTAACCCTTTTCAGGATGAGACATTTATAATGATGTCTTTCATGCCTGTGTGTAAAGAGGGATTGCCTGAGTAATATGTGGTTGCCCAGTACTGCTGTGACGGCTCCTGGAATGTTGCTGCTATAAGTACTTCAGTAACACTTACTGTCCTACAATTGCGCTTCTGTCAAACTGTGTGTAGGTTAGGAAGTAGGCTGTAAGAGCAGTATTTTCAGGGAAAGTATTTTAGGCTTTCTGTTTCAATTCCCCACATGTTCAGTACCTGTCTTTATGACATGAGTGAAAATAATTAATTGCTTCTTGATTAAATAATTGCCCCCAGTTTACTGTGTGCCATAGGACATTATGGAGGACATGGGCAAGGCTTTGAAATTTTCTCTCAAGATTTTCAAGGGAAAATGATGATAAATTAAGAATTTGGAGCTCCTCATGAGTTTGTGATTCCATTTCCAGGCTCAACCTCTCAGAGAAAAGCAGTGACTTAATAATCCAAGCCAAGTCATTCCTTTTTATTCATGGTGCAAGGGGTTTTAGTACTTGCCGTCTGTGTCATAGAGCATTATGTGCTCGCTTACATATTCAGTGGAAAAGTTGTTCTCTGCAAACTTATCTGTTGCAATATTTCCAGATATCCTGTTTTAAAGCATTTGCTAGTAGGCATATGTATGCAATACATCATGAACAAATGCCAAAAAGAATCCTAAAAAAACTTATTTTGCATCTTGAAAGAGCATGTAAGTTCAGATGTGCTTCAACGCTGCACCATGGATGTGTCTTTTTAGCAGTTTTACATGTAGGCGTTTGCTATTAGGTGTTTGCAATTGTTAAAAGTGACAGCTACATCCCCTTCTTTAGGTGAGCCTTTTAAAAATAAGTGTAATCTACATACGGTTTGCATATTTTAATTTGTAATTTGCATACGTTAATTGACAGTCATTGCAGCAATAAAATGGTATTGTATGTAGTCAGCCTAAGTTGTAAGAGTTACAAGAAAGTTTGTTCAAAGGCTCAGGAAGGGTTGAACTGCCACTGATTGTCCCCAGTGATGCTGGGGACAGGGAGGACTCTGTATTTATGCTTCAAAAGCATAAATGAATAAACACAATTGTTGGTTTCCTGGTTTTAAAATATATCTTTCAACTTTGGAAGGGAATTGTTCCCTGTTGTCAGTGCCTTCCATGGCAGTAACTTCGTGCCAGATCATATAGAAAATTGCTGTTAAAGTGAGCTTACATTTCTAGAACTTTTTTGGGGGAAGAGTATCCTAATTTTACCAGTTAAGTAATATACAAAGTAAATGTCTCTTGTACCCATGCAGAGGAGTCAGGAGGCAAAACTGTGGTGCAGAGTGAACCACATGAACACACTACTTTGTAGGATTGGAAACACAAGATTCATTTCTGCGTATCACCCATGTGTTTTGCAACAACAAGCCAGATCAGCATATTCAAAAACATGTACTGGAGGAAACATCAAAATTTTTGCTCAAAAAGGTGTTAGATAGGAAAGGACATAGTAGGGAATAACTACTTTAATGATATTTAGGTTGCTGAATATTGCAACAGTTGACCTGTACTGGAACAGTCTTATAACAGGAGCCCCCTGGGATTCTTCTGTTCTGTAGAAGACACACTGGCATCAGTTTATGTATTTTCTAGGCTACTACATTTCAAATAAGAGCAGTTTCATATTACTACTGTCAGTGATGCATTCTGAAAAAATAGTGAAAAAGACAAAAAGAAAACCTGTACAATTTTCCATCACAGTGACACCACTGTGGTATCACTAATATGGATCATCCATCTTGCAGTAGTGTTTTCCTGTGGTTAGCAGAGAAGCAGCCAACGACTCTTCCCTTCAGCATATCTAATGTCATCAGCAGTACAGTTTTTATTCAATGTTTCAGCAAGACTTCTGCTTAGAATCACCTTTAATAAAGACAATGTAGTAATTCCTGGTAAATCTAAGAGAATGATTCATAGATGGGCAGGTAGCTGGAAGAATCCCCCATAATTGTCATCTCACTGTGCCCTTTAAGAAACATCCACTGGCAGTCATTCTCTTGGGACTAGTCTGCAAACGTGGCATTTGCCTAGGACATGTCACCCCAATGTACCACAGTCAGTACAGTTAGCATGGTGTATGGAAAGGAGATGATTATTCCACGTCAGTTGGCTGGTTACATAAAGGATGTTTTATTTAAAACAGATGACTATAGAATATATCAAAATATTCTTAATTTCTGGAATCACTGGGGAGACAAAAAAAGACACCCACAACATAGATATTGGAAGTTTTTTCTATGGCACTGGAGTGTAAACATAGACATTTCTCTGAAGAAAAAAAAAAAAAAAGAATTTTTCTTGGTTTCTGATCCTATTTGGGTTAAAATTTACTCCTTATAAAGTAAACGCCACTTTTTCTTGACACTGTTAAGAGTGTCATTCCTCAAGTGTGACTTGTAACTGATGCAGTAAACAAAAATGTTATGTTAATACTACCATTTGCTCTTAAATCTTCTCAGAGTTGCATGAAAACCTGTGTTTTGAAATTCAACCATTCCCATCACCTTTCTGATGATTCTGAAGGTTTGGGTGCATTTATCACTACTAAGAACATACAGAGCACAAATAACAGCAAACAAGCAGCAAACTCAAATTCTTCAATGGAAATGCTTTGGGTGACCTTGTGAGTGACTTCCGTGTGAGTACCCCTTTGAAGGACATTGAATGGAGCAGACAGCTTACAACATGGGAGTAAAATGTGAATGGGATGACATACAAGTGATGAGACTCAAGGGGAAAAAAGCAGGTGGAAATAGAAGAGGAGGAGCAAAAGTTCAGCTTCCTTAGGCAGCATCCCCACGCAGAGCAAAGGCTTCCTGTGAAGTTGCTCTTTGGGGGTGTAGCCTGCCATCTGCCTTGGAAGTGGTGGATTTTTAGGAGACATTAAAGGTGACAAAAGTCACTCAGAGCCACTGCTTGTGACTATGCTGCACACCACCTCATGGGAATAGCTCTGGGAAATCAGACTCATGCTGCTTTGCCAACAAAATGTGTGTGTGGTTAGAAGCTCCTGTTCCACCCCAGCAGAATGCTGCGTGAGTGTGTAGGCATAGATGATTATCCTGGAGAAATTCAGAATTACTTTGCTAAGTGTGTATGGCTCCTGAAGTGGACACAAAGCACATGCTGTAAGAGAGGGGTGGTATTTTCTTCTTTCAGAAGTATGGGGCCCTATACCTGTACCAGTGTCAGGGCAGTGACAGGTGAGACTCGGCTGTATGGCGTGGCAAAACCAAACCACCCCATGAATCTTGTCTGCAGCTATGTGACATGCGTTGTGGCACACTGTGCAGTCAGTGCAGGCACTTGCTGGGTACAAAGCCTGGGGAGGAGAGGTTTTAATATCACATTGGTTGCTGTGAATTGTTTTCTGTGTTATCTTGCATACATTCAAATATTTAATGACCTATTGCTAAGTTCAAAGCCATAGCTCAGTCCAACAAAGTAATTTCAGTCTTTTGTAATGGCAAGCAAAACAGCCATCCCTTTTTAAGGACCATTTGCCTCTGTGGTTCTTGCAAAAGCAAGAAACAACCAGAATTTCAAACTCAACAGCCTGAAAGAATAAACTCCCTCACATGATTTTTAGCACTTCCTAACTCTAACCAGATGTGAGGTATGTAAGAACAGCCTTTTATTTTATATTTGTAGTTGTGCTGATTCTAGGAACAGGAGGATAGAAGTGATATGGTTAAAGTACTGTATGAAATAAAAGAGCACTTATCCAAAAAAATTTTAAATGTCATGTTCAGTCCAAGGCTTGTGCAGAGGTCTGGGGACAACTCCTGTTTATCTAAATTGTTTTATGCATCACTGTGGGCAATTTTTCCTCCATTTCTATTTTTCATAGCAAAATGACAGTTTTGAATTAATCCTCAATTTTGCTGAAAAAAAATATGTAAGCTTCATTTAATATTAGAAAGCAGTTGCAGAGTAGAGCCCATGTTTTCCAGTTGTGTTCAGCATGCTTTTTTGGCATAATCCAGAAGCATGTGGAGCAGAAACAGTGCAGCTACCTGGTCTGCTTGAGAGTACAGCACTCCTCCTCTGCCCTCACCTCTTAGGTGACTAACTTCACGTAAATGAAAATTATTTTTTTTAATTCTCCTCATTGAAATAAGATCAATATTAACAGGGGGAGAAATATTTGCAAATATTAATGTATTAGTGTATTAATGCAGTGAAGGAAGTTGACTTTAGGCAAAGATGTTTTTCTATGGTTATGGTGAAAAAAACAACTTTGTAGGAGTGTTACTTTCTCTTACTCTTCTGTGTAACAGAACAACAGAACAATTTTGTGCTGGTGTTTTCTGCATTTTATTCCAGCACCTTTTTTATTTGTTGCATAATGAAAGTATGAATTGGTACCTACCAAGCTTACTCTTACATGGTGTTAGGCTTTGTAAACAAGTAAGTAAGCTTGCTATTCACTGCAGTAGCTGGCACACGAATTTGTTTCCAGATCCTGAGTTGAGTTTGCAATGCTGATGTTAAAAAAATGTATGTTCTTAGTTGTGAGATATGTACAAATTATTTGAAAGTCAGGGGGATATTTCAAATACATATGTATACAGCAATATATTTGCATGTTCACACTGCAAGATGGAGTATTTTATTTTTATGCAGAGTCCTGTTTAACATAATGAGTTCGAAGTATACCAAATTAGATTAGTTTTTCCATTTTAGATGATTTCTTTAAGTTTTTTAATTGGTAGATTTTGAAAAAAAATATTTAATTTTTCAAAGAAGTATTTTGAATTGCATGGTCATATACATATTAAGATATCAGAGCATTGAGTTACCTATCTGGGGTCATTCTCTTCGATGTCAACAGGGATTCTTTTTGGGAGACTTGCACTGTAACCCTATCAAGCACTGCTGATAGATAAAAGTTATTGCTGGATCTTTAGAAAAGAGCTTCCCACCTTGAATTTCTTTCTTGAAGTTCTGTAGGAAAATATGTTCCAAGAGAAAAATTTTATATGCTTTCAGCCTAAGATAATAAAGTCTGTATGTATTTTTCTGTTATTAAATAAGAGGTTTTAGGGTGGCTTCTGGAGCATGGGGTTCCCTGCACTGTCACTATAGTTGGATGTCAACAGCTGTTGGTAGCTTGTCTAATTGTATGCAACAAACACTTCTGTAGCTTTCTATGTGTTTATTTTTGGAAGTAGGTGTGATGGACCAGGGCAAGGATTGTGCCACACTTGTCCTTTTTTTTTTCCATTTTTTTTCTTAAGTTTCTAGTTTGTCTGTTGTTAAGCAATGGTGTTGGTCCGGGTGGGAATTTGGGTTGATCATGTGTGGTGGTGGTGGTGATGTTCTATGATCAGGGAGTCCCTGAAATTGTCCAAACAGTGACAGTTCAAGAGTGTCATGGGAACTCTATCGTACCTATGGTAGTTCCAGAAATCACAGTGAGTCATTGTAGAAAAACTATTCCAAGAAGATATTGTAATGACTCTCTGGGAAATGTGAGAAAATGTATCATACAACTAAAAGGACAGAAAACATAGGAAGTGGTTGTTTCAACTTCAGCACAGATTTGTTGTAGTACTTATTACTGACGTTACCTTTTTAGAGTTAAGAGCATTCTGCATTACTTGCATTAAATTTTATTAAAAACTACGTATAATGTGTGTTCTGACTGAAGCTTATAAACCTGCTACATTGCTTGCCCTTTTCTGAAAGTGCTTCTTTATTATTTCGTGTTATTTTGTCAGACATCTGATTTGTATAACTGAACACAGGGCACTTCATTTTAAGAGTAATAAACAAGGCACACTTTTAAAACCAACAAAACATTTTTAAATGGTAGACTATTTTTCTAATTATTTTGTCCAGTGTGTTCAATACCATTTTTACTTTCTCTGCAGTTAGCTTCCATGAGCTTGAAAGAGAGTGGGAAAGCAAGCTTTGCTGCAGAAGAAAAGAAATCAAAGCCAACCACCAACAGCTTTTTGAAAAAGAGTGTTCTGGTAGTTATAAAACATGTATATAACTGACAACTGATATTATCCACTGGTGAGATATTGTTCATACATCTACAGCATAAAATTACCAGAAAAATCATGCTGGTTATCAATCCACATGTGCTTAATGCAGTTTGAGGATTTTGAGAATACCATGTATATCTTTTATGGTGTCACCGTAACCCCTCACCTCCCACCAGTTCTCCAGACACACTCCCCACTATGTTATCGCCTCTTTGATGCACATATCAACCCATTTCACCTCTGATACTTTTCACCTGAATGTGGACCATGCTGTGATGCTTGACTGACAGTGGTTGAGCACAAAGTCCTGTGTTCAGGGAAAGGACTATCTTTCTCTTTCACATGGCCAGTCTGTGGGTTGCAGTCTTGCCAGGAAAAGAATTCTTAGTGTTGAGGAGGTCAGCTGTGCTTGTGTGACAAATGCCTATATGAGCCCGTTTTGCACACACACACACACAAGCTGACCAGATGCTGTGTGGCCATTTTCATCATCTCAGAGCCCAAAGCAATATATTGTCTCTTCACAGGAATTCCGTCCTCAGACATTATACCAAGATATGCAAACATGTAGTTTTTGGGTTATTCAGAGTGTTAGCAGAGCAAGTTGGTGTCTGCCTACAATATGCTGTATAGAAACATTCATGGCTATGTTTACACTGTACTAACCACGATGAAGGAGTAGCTTCCACTACTTAAACTGGCTGCCATAAGTACTGCTATTGCTATCTCTCAGTAGAAGGGAGCTTGTAGAGAGCTGCAGAAAGCATCCAAGAAGAAAGGTAAATTCTGTCTGAGCTAAACCCTCTGAGGTCCCAGCAGCCTGTGCTTGTCCTCAGACTTCACATCATGAGTGGTGTCCTGAGGCTTCCCATCGGGCATGGTGGTGATGACATGAGGTGCTGTTCTGGTAGATACAAACAGGACTGAAACCAAAAATAGAATTTATCAGAGTTTCAGCTAATTAAAGGTGTGTGATGTTGCTGATTTTGCCTGGATGAAAATCAGGAACTTTAGAAGTGGAAAAGCCCTGCACTACAAATGCTACTCTGTCTCAGTCACTCACAGCTTCTCTTCCAGCATTTCTAAGGGTAAAAGGGACCTATGCATTTTTGAGATCAGTACTTTCTCATTTGTTTATTCTTCCCTTATACAGGCTGCATGTGTTAAATAGTATTTCTAGAATATGTATAAGACTTTTTTTTCTGCCTCAGCTTCCCATCTCAACATGGCTCAGAGGAGAGACTGGAGATGAGAAACTGGTAGAATTATATTTGTAGACATCTGTCTCCAGAACAACTTCACTCCAGAAAATATAGCACAACAGATCTTCCTATGTGCTTTTGTAGCAATAATTGGAATATTTATACAATTTTGGGGGAGGAAGGGGAAAGGGAAGGCAGATTACCAGCATAATGGCGAAGTTCTTAGCAAGTGGTAGTTGGTGTGGTTCCAGTGATTTGCCTAATTTTCATGGAACTGTTTGATTTAGACCAATAAGTGATTAATCAAGTGGATGGCTGTGAAATATGTGGGTTGGTCACTTAACCCACGACCAGCATGAACACACCACAGAAAGGCAAACACCTGTTTTCTGCATCAGCCAAGCTTTGGTTCTGAGGTCTTTGTCTACATTCTGACTCAGACCAGCTTGAGTACCTGCTTAAAAGAATTGTGGCAGTCTGTGAGGGTATAGCAAATATCACTTTATCTTAACATCATTTTGCTTATGTTTTTACATAATTCTTTTTTTTTCATGCCTTGTTTAGCATTCTACTAGGTCAGATGAAGTCAGGGGTCAGGGGTGTGCTTGATTTAATGCAACTGGATGGTTTCCCTGGTTTTTGTCCCTTCCTTTTGGTGTCCTGTCACTTGAATTTTATGTTTTTGCCTTTATTTCTTGAGACAACTTTTCTGGGTATCATTTTCTCTGCTGTGTTGGTCCTTTATGCTGGTACAGATTGCATTTGTTCATCTAAAATGCCTGTCCTGCACCATTTCCATCATTTTTACGGTCTTACATTTTGTCATTTTCCGCTTGGGTTTGGTTGTGGTTTGTTATATTTTGACAGTGGTTTGTCATACAGCTGTGAATAACCTCTCTGGTTTGCTTTTAAAACTTTCTTCTTTGCAGTTGTTGAACAAAGTTAACTGAACTACTCTTTCTTCAAACAGAATGATTAGCAAAGACAGAAGTGTGAGTGGCTGTATACTGCAAGCAGGCAAACCATTTGTTCTGGCTTTATTTGCATTCAGAGTGTAGAATTTTTATGCAAACACAAATATTCTCTTTGATAAATATTCATCATGGGAGTGATGGTTTTGATTTATAAGACATGGAAGTTTTAGAGTTAAAACTGGAGCTTCCTCATCTAAGGTATGTCTTTTTGTCTGTGGAACAAGAACATGGGTAATCCACCTAAACATTTCTCCCCTCCAGCCTAAAAAATCAGCTTATACCATATGCTTCCTGATAAACCTGCCTGCCATGACAAATTCTGAGTTTTTCAATGTCTGGCCTGCTCTGTACTATTAGAAATCTAATTCAGTTGTTTAAAAAATAAATTGTATGGGCTCTGAGTTTTCATTTTAGGATCAAGTAGCAGGCTACTTAGTGTTGTCAGTGGATACAGAGAAAAAAATTAAAGCTTGAACCTGGTACGGAACTGTGCAGGGCTTTGTGCTTCAGGTTCAGACACTGGTTATGAGACCTGCAGGAAAGGAGCCGAGAGTTGAAGTTGACTGAGAGCCAGCTATGTGCCACTGCAGCAGAGAAATCAACAGCCTCCTGGGCTGCATGAGGGAGAGTTTGAGGCAGGTGATCTTTCCCTCAGCACTGGTGAGACACATCTGGTGTAAGACAGTCAGTTTGGACTCACCACTTAAAAGCAAGACATGGATATATTGGAGTGAGTCCAGAAAAGAGACATGAATATGTTAAGGAGGATTTGCTCTGTGAGGAGAGGCTGAGAGAGTTGAGACTCTGCAGCTTGGAGAAGCCTATAATGTGAGTAAATATATGATGGGGACAGAGTAAAGCAGATAGAGTCAGACTTCTCAGTATTGCCCAGTGTAATGCAAGAGGCAGTGAGCACAAAGTGAAACACAGAAAATTTCATTTAAACACAAGAAAAACTGTTTTCCTTCAAAGGTGGTCAAACACTTGCACAGGTTACCCAGAGAGGCTGTGGAGGCTCCATCTTTGGAGGTACTCGAAACCCAGTTGGACATAGCCCTAGCCGCGCCACTGCAGGTGCACCTTCTCTGAGGGAGGGTGGGATGATGACCAGAGGTGCTCTCCAAGTCCAGGTGCTATCCTGTGGAAGGGATCTTGGACTCTGCTGCTTGCTCTCTACATTCCCTGGTCCAGACTCTCTTAGCCTGAGGCCGAAATACTCGAGATCTGATGAATGAATTTTGTACTGAGCAGTTCTTTAAAGACTGGTGGTCAGCTGCCAGTGTAAAAAGAAAATGGTTGGGAGGAGATTTTATTGTAGACTGGCTGAACCTTAATTAAAAATTACGCTGATGCAGTTTAGCTTTGTGCTGAGACATATAGAAGGGTTTATAGTTCTGTTGTGAATGTTTTTACCAAAATGAATTATAGCGAAATATTGTCTCTCTTCAGAGGGATGAAGGGTTTAGGACTGAGTTGCAGATTATGTGTCTGTTGAGAATAAGGGTCATAAGGTGTGGCGAGTAAAGCTGAGGTCTCATTGTCATAGTTTCTGTTACTTGCTCTTGACTCAAGTGTGTTTTAGAGGATTGAAGTGCTGGTTACACTCTT
>NW_008236769.1:4646760-4698404 GCF_000691975.1 Corvus brachyrhynchos
CTCTTTCGAAAAAAGGAAATACACTGTCAAGTGAATCAAATTATACACACAAATCCTCACAAGGGTAAAATGCTGTTAGAAAATACTGGAGAAAAGGCACGGTCAGACCTACCACAATGATTGAGTTATACAGGCTAGAAGGAATTGGAGAGAAAAAACCTATACATTTGCAACTTTATAAGCTTTAATATTTGGGTTATAGCCTTTAACTGTAGGCAATGTTGTTGATATAAAGTAAATAAGATACTGCATATAGTGTGAAAGTGTCATGGAACTAAACAAAACCATTGGGTTCTGGTTGTGGGAAGGATTCAAGTCACTGAATAACAGTACTGAATCCATGTTACACATTCTACTTTGTAATTTTGTCAAAAATTGAGAACAAAGGCAAATTGGTTAGAAACATTAGATTTCCACAATATCCAAAAGGTGCAAAGTAGATCATTAAAAATAAAACCATAATTTTAAGTACATGGGAAGAATATGTTAATTAAGAATATGCTAATTTTACTCCTTAAAAGGTGTGATTTTGCCATATGGAAGTACTACTTCCCCTCTCTTCCAAAATTCATGGTGTTTAAAAGTTATAATATGGGTAGATTATATGTATGTTTTCTGAATGTGCGAATACAATGTAATATATTACTGTTATAGTACTATTAAAAGTACACTAGTGTTCTCTAATATAGTATTATCATTATTGCTATTGTATAGATTTTATATCATACCTCTACTCTTACTTAATATCTAGTTTGTATAAATAACTAAAAATTTCTATAAGCAGAAATTAATCACATATTCTAATTTTTATTCTAAAAGTAACCTACATGATAGAAGCCCAATCTTACACACTAGATAGGGATTTAAAAAGGACAGGTCTGTGTGTGCCAGCTTCTGCCTTGGATACATGTGGGTGGTTTAATCAACATGGCCCACATGTCTCTGTCAGACAGAATTTGGACTTATTAGACCGTCTTTTCACTGCCTTCCATGCCACACTATCAAATCTGATAGCAGCTTTTCCTAGGAATTGACAGATTTGTGTTGTTTGGGTTTGAATCCTCTCAGCAGATAAGGTCTTACAGAGGTGGAGGAGCAGTCCCATGAGCGTCCTGCCTTGAAGCTCTTCCAGAGAGCAGGTCACAGTACTGAAAACTGGAGCTTTGCTGTTGTCCAGCTTCAGAGAGGGATTCCTCCCTCCACATGGCAGCCAGATGGACCATGTCTGGAAGAACAGGCTGATGTGCTCTTTCACTGGGACAATTTTGGGCAAATAGAAATGTAGTCAGAATAGCAGCAATGTGTTGTGCAACTCCACAAAGTTTTGCTCTGTGTGTACTGATTTGTTCACTTCAGTTACAGGAACATATGTAAATGAACATGCCAAGCTCTGGCCCATGCAGCTGTTAGTTAGCCATGCCCAGAGATGTCAATTAACAATTAACAGAAAGCTCATGCTCTCTTTTGCAGTGCCCAGGAAGGTTCATTTGCAATCAATGGGCTGCTGTCTCCTGGCTTCCCTAGTCCCTGCATCTGGCTGAGGAGAGTTAGTTACATCTCCATTTAATTACTGAGATCCAACTGTGATAATCTTTCAAGCAAGAGACTCTCATAGTCTGCCTAGAGGTTTATGGGACAACTCAACATTTTGTATTGGGAGCCAAAAAAATCCACAGCTCCAACCAGCAGTGTTTCTCGAGCCCATCTATATCATGTTGATGAGATAATCAGCTGCAGGCTGCACCAGAGCTTCCAGAATTCCTTTGAGCTATAGGCAGAGAGTGGTTTTTTTCATTCTGTTGCTGATTCTGTGTAACTGTTAAAGGCTTTTTATCTTTTATATTTTTTGGGGTTTATTCATTTCTGTTTTATTACTTATTTTATAACCTAGCTTTAATTAAAGACAGAGGACTTGACAGGATTCAAGCTGCAAAAAAAAAAACAGCCTGAGAGCAATAAAACCAATATTTTTATTTCACTGGTTAACACTTCCGTTGTTTCTCTTCTACACCAACTTGGCAGTTATTTTACATGGTGTATATGCTAAATCCAAATGTCTGATTCTGAGAGCTTCTACTGTAAAGGTAACACATGAGCAGTTCAGTGAGCAAGGAGGGGTTTGCTATCAAGCCCTGCTTCTGCAAAGAGGCCGTGACCCTTCATTCTGTAGAGGGGGCTTTGAGATTTTGACAGCCTATCTTTGGCACACAAAGGGAGGAAATGTTCTTCAACTATTCCTAGCCCACAAATAATACCAGTTTCCTGTGGACTACAAAAACATGTTTACTTTCTGTTTAACTCAAGCCTTCCTCAGGGAAAAAAACCCCAACCATCCAACAGTACCATCGCCACCACACCGTGTGGTGATACCAAAATTATATTGTAAATTATTTTTTTAGCTGGCTTTCTACCCACAGCTCATCTGAGGCTTGGAAAAACCCTAAACTTCACAAGTTATGGACAATCCCATCTGGAGATCATTGGACTTTTTGGCTCAGTTTGGGATGGAAAAACAATTCTAGAATTATACATATTCCTGACAGAATGAAGTGTTTTATGCTCAGGCAAACATATTTGAAAGGGAAAATAAACTAAAAGATCAGGGTGAGAGAGGGACACCCTAATCATCATTGGTGCATGCCCAGGCCAAAAAGCAGGAGTGTGTCCTCAGTGCTTCCCTCCTTGAGAAGCAGGCCTTGGGCCATTTAATATGTCATATGGTTTCATTCTATTCCTTAGAATTCCCCAGCTGTGATACTTGAGGAATTATATATAACGTAACTGTTACTGACCTATAAAGCTTTTTGCCTATGTTCATAGATTGAATTAATTGATTTCTGGACCACTCATATTTGGGGGGTGTCACAAATCTATCTTACTTAATTCTGAAATTGTTTTTTGGTCTCTGATCCATGGAAAAGTTACATGGAATCACATGCAGCCAAGCTGTCATGCTACAAAATAAGCTAAAGTTATGTCATGCCAGTGCATGACAGCATTCTTTTTTGTGCAAAATACTCATTTCAGATATGCCTTTCTTACAGACATTTTCATATAAATAACTATTTCCTGTTGCTAAATCCAGCTGGTCTTTGTTACTTTGCTTTGCTATCTGGGCAACTGCTAGCAAAATTCAGCAAAGATTAAGTGGCAGTGCCCACTTCTCGTAAGAAATCCCCCCTCAGCTTGGGAGGAATGCTGCCCAGGAAAAAATGATAATTTAAAGCAGCATTCCAGTGATCTGGAATGAATGCCTGAATGCTGAGGTGCAGGTGATTTTTCCTTCTAGTATATACAGTATCTTGCAATGTGGGGTGTCACATTTCACACTATTAAATGGTCTTTTCTGGGTAATGGGACAGTAAAAGCCTGTTGTTATTTGTATAGATGAAGGTATTTTTTCCATGTTAGAAGTGTTGCAAGTTTGTTTCTTAAATGTTTAAAAATCTGTATGCTTTGGAGTAGGGTTGCTCACCTTTGTGGTAGGGGTATCCCTCTTGTCCTCTTCGTGCAAATCTGACTGAATTTAGCAGATTTCTAAATATTTTGGGGAAAAGAAAGGTACCCATTCTCAGGTATTCAGTGCAGGCTTTACTAGGGTTTGACAGCTGAAATTTCCAAGATCTGCCTTCCCAGGTACATAGTAGGAGCCCAGTGGGGTATCCACATGCCAACTACATAGAGTAACTAGATATTTTGTAGCTCAGGGCTATGTGGAACCATGGTCATTTTCATTACAAAACCCACAGGGAAGGCTCAGCCAGTGGTGCATGCAAGAGCAGGAAACCTTCCCTTCTACACTGCTGGCAGATGCACCTGGGATCTGGGTGGCCTTATGAAGGAAGGCACTTAACCTGAATGTAGAGGAAAGAAAAGGAAAGAGGAGGGGGAAAAAAAAAGGAGGCTAAAAATCAGGACCAGATGACATTGATATGATAGAGGAGAGAGAAATAGGAACTGCCAGATGAAAGGAGAAGATGGAGTAAGGGAGGGTTAGAAGTCAATGAGAAAAATATAGGGAATGGGGATATGTTTGGCTGGGCAAGGCCAAACCTCTTTCCTTTTTCAAGAGTAAAGAGGTCCTCTTGGCTGATCTCTGGCTGATGAGAAGCTGAAGGAAGGAAGGACATATGAGATTAATTTGGAGAAAGAATCTGCTGTTATGAGGAGACAAAGTGGGTGTGCAGAGAGGGAATTTGAGGGGTGGCAGGGGGGAACACACAAAATCAAGATCTAGAAGGAAAGCTTAGGCTGCTAAGGCAGGGAGCCTGGGACAAGAAGCTGTGGAAGCCTGGCTGGGCAGGAAGGACACTGAAAAAGTGTATGTGAAGTTGGCATTTTGGGCAGTGTGGAGGAGAACAAAGAGACAGACTAAATAACTGGGCCTTCCTAAGTAAGAAGAATGAAGAAATCATGTAGAATTAGGATAGGTTAATGAGTTTCCTGCAGCGAAAGAAAAAGGGGCAGCATTTGAGGAGGGAGAGAAGACAGGGAGATACTGGAAGTTGAACAGTGAGCTTGGAAGATAAGCAACCAACCATAAGCTGAGGAAACAGACAATAGGACCAGAGGGGTGGGTGAACAAAAAGGTTGGAGAAAGAATAAAGTCCTGACATTAGGAAAGGAAATTACAAGAACTTCTCCATACTCAGCTGTGTGCTGGGTCTATGTGATGCTTGTTTAGGGAGGTGTGGTATGGTAGGGAGGAGCACAGACACACATTCTCGAACATGTATTCTGTGAACTAAAACCCACAGAATACACTCTAAAATATAAAGGAATTCCAATTGCAGTAGCACATAAAACTTCATTCAGTCCCACTGGTGGGATTGGATGTGCTGTTTAGACTATACTTTCCATTATTGCTGTGACTGCCACTGGGGAATTGCAAATACAAGGCCAACCTGGCATGCAGCTTGCTCTGTGCTCTACAAGGGGTGATTTCACTTCACTGGCACAAGAATGGCTGGACCACATCCTGCCACACCCTGAAGTGGCCACAATCCTATATCCAATCCTGCCTTTACATTTTTCAGGGTGCTCCTAGAAAGTATCCTTCTGCTATCTCAAAGGGAAGCTACATGGTGTTGCTGAAATCTTGTTGACATGTAGAGACAGAGACAGAGTGGAGTGTGTACATCCACACATGAGCGTGTCCATCTACCTGCAGTAAGGGAAAGAAAAGCACCTTTGCCATGTTCCCATTCTTTTGCCCAGGAAAGGATTGTATGTATGCATGCAGCAAAGCAGGGAGTACACACACATATGTGCTTGCATACTCATCTACACAATAATGTCTTGGAAGAGAAAAATTCAAGGAAAAGTCCTTTGCACTAAAAAAATGCTTGAAGTTTGGGATGATCTCTAGGCCTCGTAAGAGCTATTCCACAGCCCTTTGTTGTTCTTGGAAATGCCATCTCCTGCACAAAAAACCTTGTTACTGCTGTAGAGTTGCATGTTTATCCTAGAAATTAAATTATCTTTTTAAGCCATTGAGTGCTTCAGGAAGAGAACCAAAACCTTGAACATGTTTCAGTGTTTTGTGGCAAAGCAACATAGTGAGCTGAGGGCAGATCTGCTCATTAACACAAGTTTCCATTACTGCTTCTTCTGGAGCTGAATATGTAGCTATAAACATTTATGCTGGATATTTGCATCAGTTATTTTCAGTTTTACAGACTGACAGGGTCTGCACGTGCATCTGTCATGGAAAATCAGGTTCCACAGACCATATCCTTGTGTGCACCTCTATTCCTCTTCATCCTTTTGGTCTCCCACTTTGTTCTTCACAGTAGCATATCCCTGTGGCAAACATAGATAACGCTTCCTAGGAATTAATTTTTATTAAAATGCTTACTAGTAATGAGAATAAATTATTTAATGTACTTCTAGCCTTCTTTAATGTGTTGTAGCTGTAAGTACAGGGCAAAAAGCAACGCCACGTGACCATGCTACTTTGGGAACAGTCTATAAACTGCAGTTAAATAGTTTCAAGATATTTATGCAGTGCATAAGTCACATGAATAGAGGTTTATCACAATCAGTAGGAATGCTGGATTTTCATATTGCCCATTTGCTGCTTAAGATGATTAGCAGGAAATTTAATTTGCACTAATTAGCCTTAGGGGAGCAAGAAATTAACTTGATGGGTAAATTTCACTTTTTGCTATATACCACACCAACATGAAGAAATTTGAGTTAAACCATGAGTTAAATCCTGTGCTAATACACTGGACTTCAGTTTTTCTAAATTAAATTAAAAGACTGTAGAAAATTATTATATGCATGGTTAGTGGGTGGGGTTTTTTAGGATCTAGAGTCGTATAACAGTCTTTCAATGTATTCACTTGATTGTCAACCACTTCCAGAGAGTGTGGTATATTTTTGTACATTAAACTACATTGATATCTGATATTACAGCAAAAGCTTTAACAAGTCCTAATTTTCTATATTTGCATATTTTCATTATACAATATGCATTATGACTGCCTGTACAATATTCCACATTGCAATGCACAGAACAAAAACAGTATTCACAGAACTATTCTGAAAATGCCTTATTTTTTAATTTGCAACACCCATTTGCAAATGCGTTTTTAGGTTCAGGAGCCTTTGTTCATATTCTGGCAAAATTTCTATGAAAATAGTTTTTTTAGAAAACACTCTCAAAATTATACAGCAAATGAGGGAGGAATGAGTCACCACACAGTCCTAATAGACAAATTAGAATTAAGAACTAATAAACTCTAATCTTGCCTGTGGATGGTGACTTTCCTATCTCATTCTACCAAGAGAACATTTAGATTGCTTGGTTTTTCCTTGTAAAATGGAGGCAATTTTTATGTATCCACCACTCAAAATTACTGTGGATTGATTAATGCTTGCAAAGCAATGAGTCATTTGGTATGGAAGTATCCATCTATTATAAACTGAAGTGTTCTCTTATACCAATTTGTGGTTACATTCAAATTTATCTGTAAAGAAGGAGATGGAAAGCATGAGCTGCATGTGAGGTAATTGCCTTTGATGTCAGTGCTGCTACTAGTTTGTGCTTCTGAAGCACATTCAGAAGCTCATTCTCACTACTACATTTTTGGAATTAGACCTTGTAAAAATTACCTGACTCTACTACTGAAGTGAGAGATGTGACTTCAGTGAGAATTTTGCCTAAGTGTTGCTGAATTGGTTACCTTCAGTCCACAGTTTGGGGTTTAAGTGGTGCATGTAAGGGAGTGCAGGTGTCTGCTCAGACTTTCTAGCCTATGACATAAATTCTGGTCTAAAGAGAGATCCCGGATAGACCTGTGGGTAGTCATATATTGTATAGCATTCTAGTTTTCCATTCTCAGGTCCTCCTTCAATCCCCAGTACTCTGATTTCTCAGTAGTAGCCCTCCTGTTGAATCAAGCGTGCATGCGTGTGTGTGTGTGTGTGTGCATGTATGGGTGGGTACATATAAATATATGTGTCCCTGCACACAAACATATGTGTACACAACCTCCTTATAAAAAAGTGCTTTGCTTTTTGGTGTGTAGAAGTATATTTCTGTCAATATTCACCACTTGGATTTATACACTTACGGGTAATATTCAGCTTTCAGTAGTAATTGACATCATGTGGGTTTTCATGTAATAATTACTTTGGAACAAAAAACCTTGCAGATGGTTTCAAGAGTGACTCTAACTTGCCATCAATGTAAAAAGATTAAATATGATGAGCCCACTCCCTCTGAATGGAGTCAGCCATTTTCATTGATTTCAGTGGGAGCTGGCACAACTTTGTCTCTACAAAAGGGAGAGAAAATGTATTATATTCGTTAAATGAAAGTTTGATTTCATTGCACTTAAAATTATTCATGTGCTGTTAGCAAATGGTTTGAAATTTTATAACCTAGAGCATTTGCTGAATTCTGCTTTGTATTTTCCTCACAGCAATTGGAAGGACCCTCATCCCTCGTTATTTTAGCACTGTCTTTGAAGGAGGTGTAACAGACCTGTATTACATTCTCAAGCACTCAAAAGAGTCATACCACAACTCATCTATCACAGTGGACTGTGATCAATGCACCATGGTCACTCAGCATGGAAAACCCATGTTTACCAAGGTAACAGGGAAGACTCAATAAAACATATTGTTGGTTTTTGGTTTTTGGTTTTCTTTTTCTTTTTTAGTGTGTATAAGGGTGAAAAATATTGGCTGTTGAATTTTTCTGGTAGACTGATTATTTCTAATTCTGAAAACCCTTGGAGCCATTTAATTACTGTTTTCTATATTCATTATGTGACTGGAAAATTCTGTGGGTATCTCCTACAATTCTTCCAGAAAGTTTGCAAGAGAAGCACGTAATGCCAGGTTGCCAGAATTATCAGTTTTATGTGAATTAAATTCAGCCTGCCCATCTCCTTTACTCTGGGTTTGATTTTAAGGCAACTATGAGATTTCACATTGCTGGTACCTACCATTTGGTACATTTGATACTTAGCTAGTACAAGAACTATAAATCTCGAGGAAAATACTGATTTAATACAGTAGGATGCCAGTCCAAAGGATAACGAACTTAATGGAAGGAGTCAATTGATTGAAACACACTCTGGATCAAACAGTTAGTGAATATTCAATATTTGTAATTGATAGTGAATAATCTTCATGCATAGGGCACATGTAGTCCTGTAATTAAAACTGGTGCCACATATGTATATAAAACAGCAGTACCAAAAGGGTGAAAAATAAAAATTAAAACAAAAATTTTCTTATAGCAAAAAAAATAAAATCAGTAAACTGTTTTCAATATGGAAGTGAATACATTTTAATATATTAACAGGAAATAATGATCTTCCATCTTGTACCTGTTCATCTGTAACTTTTTCATGAAGCAAAGAACAAAAGGAGAAGGGGCAGCAGGAGAAGGTAGCTAATCCATGGTAGCTAGTCCTGGCCTGCATGACTGTGGAGGTTTTAATTTTAAGTCATTGGCTATTGACAGCATCATGACTACAGTGTACATGGCTTGTGCCGTTCTAGCACGTATGTGAGTCCCATCCCTTTGCAGGGCCCTCTCTGCCACCTCCCATTGGGGTGGGGCTCAGAGGAGAGGAAGCTGCCGGTGTGTGGTGCCCTGGTGAGCCAGGAAGTGTGAGCCCACTCCAGCCCCTGTGGCTTACACACAGATAGACAGAGAAGAGACCAGATATTCCTATTAGCACCTCTTTTCCACCCGTCTGCTCATGAGAAGCTGTGAGTCCTGGCCATGGGCAGGAGATGTACCAAAGTTACACAGTAGCTGCTTCACTGCTGAGCTCCCTAAAGCGATTTCTGTGTCATTTCCCTTTGTGTTAGCTTTATTGCAATAGCAAATAAAAGAGGGTTGGTTTGGGTTTTTTTAACCAGTAAATACAGTACACTTTTCTCAATGCAATTAGATTATTTTACTTATCATGGCAGCACATGACAGCATTGTTATTTTGGAAAGGAGGTTAGCATCCAGCAAGTCAAAGATGAACGGACAGTATGGACTGGGCTGGGTGCCCACCTCCTGTGAGGGGACCACAGTTGCCCCCCGCAGCACAGTCCTGTTGTGTGCAGTGGGTCTCTCTGTCTGCTGCAGCCCCAGCAGTGCACAGCTTGCCTCAGCCTTGACGTTTCTCTGGCAGATTCCGATATAAACCTCTGTGCCCTGGTGGAAAAGTTCAGGTGGAGATGTGATTTGGATTCTAGGAGAAAAATTAGGAGGGTTTAATGCACGTATGTTTAAAATATGGCTCGTTAGTAAGAGCAAATCTGAAATACAGTAATTGGTGGAATAGGGGAGAAGAGAATATATTACTCTCTCAGAAATAAGTTAGAGCTGAATGTTGTCTCAGCTGTGCTTGTTTAACTCCTAGCAGAGATACCAAAGGCACAGATCTTGTACTCAAAGGTAAACTCCTACTCTCACAGCATCGGTGATGGAACAAAGCAGACCTCCCATAATAAGCCCCACTGCAATGGGCTGTGTAGCTCCTTGGATCATAACTGAATTTGACCCAGTGAAACTACCATGGGGGGGGGGTTTAATGCAAAACTACAAACTGTTTCTGTTTCACAAGAAAATTCTAAGCTGAAAATTCACTAACTTCTGATATAACAGACTGTGACACTTTTCATTATGTATTGAATCAAGAATCCACAGAATCAAGAATCAAATGTATTTTATTCATTTCAACATTTTGCTAGTTAGAGCAAATCACTGCATACAGCAGTATTGGATGAATACATAAAATGGCATTTCCAATTCTTTTCGAACAAGTATGGCCAGAAGATGCCTAGCAGTAAGAACATGAATAGTCCAGCTTGTCTTTAGAGGCTGAGAGGTCCTTGTAAAGTGTCACACACTTTAAATTTTTTTTATCAAGATATAAATAAGTAGTATAAAGAATTTATAACAGTTCAATGGCATACATAAAATGTTGTAGAAGACTGAAGGCAAGACCACTCTGTTTGTTTACTTGGGAGATGCTCCACTTTTTTCTTCAGGTAGATGAAAGTTTTAGGAGTCCTCCTAAGTCTGTTTTCACCATGTTTACTCCAACTCTGGCACTCCCACTTTATGTGTAGGCAAATTGTTTTTCTACACTTATCAATGTTTGTTTCCCAGTAGAATGGCAGAGGTGGGCATTGCCTTGACCACTAAAGCAGTGGGCACCTCATGTGCTCACTGCTCTCTTCCTGCTCCCAACAGTGCAGCCATCAGCTGGATTGTATTGGTGAAGCCCTTGAAACTCAGCGATTTTAATCCTTACTAATAATACCAGACATTGCCCAGATTTGTATAAGCTTTAGATTTCTTTTCAAGAAACAACTCATGTTTGAGAAATGGTAGTTAATAAAGGGGGAGCACTTATAAAGATGCCCAGTGTTGGGAGAATGAGATTGTGAGCAATAAGGCACAGGACCAAAGTTGGTTTTCATAGGCATAAGCAGCTGAAATTCCTACAATTAATAAGTGCAGTGAAGGGGTTAAAAATCTATTGGTTAGTTTGAGAAATGTTCTTTTTTAGTTTTTTCCTGGCCTAGTCTAGAGCAACCACGTGATACACTGAATGCCTGCCAGCCTCTTTCTTGTTGATCCTCCGGAGACCATCTGTGCTGGGGGCATTGATTAGAGTGTGTCTGCTGGGATTACATCTTTTCTGTTGCCATGCCAACTAATCAGCTGATTTTGGTTACCACAGAAACAAAATGTCAGAGCTCACAGTACGGTAACATGAATTCAGCACAACAGAAAATGTTTTCTTAATTGGAGACCCTTTTGATTTTTTGGATTCTGTGTAAAAAGCAGCTTTCAGGAAAAAAAATAGCCCTTTTAAAATAAGAACTGTGCCAATTTTATTGATTAAAAGCAATTTGTAAAATTCTACTTTACATAAGGAAATTAAATTCCTTTATAAGATGTATAAATTTTTACCACTGTAATATGAGGAATGCGTTTAAGTTTTTCTATTAAAATTTGTTAATGCCAGTGCCTAAAATCTGCTAAGAGCTTTGGCGATGTGAGCTTAAGAGAAGAAACATTTGAGAAGCCACAGGTCTTATTATAAAAAATTATTTTAAACCTGAAATGTTTTCACATTAACTGGTCAGTAACCAGGATCTTCGGTCTCGACACAGTAACATTAATAGAAAATATTTTTCTTCTGTGAATCCTTATGTGTATGCATGTGTACCCTTGTGTAATTTCTCATCATAGTGCAGGTGATGTGAAAATCAAAATAAGGGTGAAACATAAGGCACATTAAACATCTGAAGGCATCACTAAGGTGTGTTGAAAAGGGCAGATGAGAACCTGTTGCAAGATTCTCCTTCACAGGTCTACAGGAAATTGTCTATATAGTATGCCTGTTAAAATTACCTATGTATTTTTGCAGAAACAATAAGGAAGAAAAACTGTAAGGGCATTAAAGTGAACTGTTAACCAGAAAAGCCACACATTGACCAAGTGAGAGCTCGCCAAGTCTGAGTTGGAGCTTGTAAAAAGGCTCAACAGACTCAGCTGAATCTGGGGTGGTTATTTTTCAATCAAATACTAGCTGTATTAAAATTAAAGTTGTAGAAACCCTTTCTTTTGAAAGCCATTACACCCTGTTTTCACAATATCTCTGTACCCTGCACTTGCAAGCTTACTGTGAACAGGGGTTGTAAGTCTAAATATCCAATTTAAAAAAAAAAATCAACAGTGATGGTCAGTTTTCAAATCAGACATCATTTTCAGTACTCCACAGTGCCCCCAGTCAAGATATCATGCTGGGCTTGTATTTTTCACCTTAAAGAAGACCACAACCATGTACTTTTTCCACATAAAATTGTGAAGAGTTGTTTAAAAGTCCCCAGTAATTTATTTTATTTTTCATTTATAGCTAGTACCCACTTGCTGCATTTATTCCTCCCATGTCTTCTGTCCTTTCTTAGACAGAAGATTCCTCACAAAACTGTGTGAGCCACTTTTGGTGGAAGTAGCTTCATTGTCCTGGCTCTCCTCTGCTCCCCTCAGTCTCAAACCTGTGAGGAAAATAGAGCTCCATGATGGGTACCGATCTGGCTTTCCTTGGAAGGGGGGATTAATAAAACTAGATAAGAAATGAAAAAAAAAACCAACCAAAAAACAAAACCACAAAAAACAAACCAAACAGGACGAAGTGTTTGGAAAAGACAAGGACACTTGGAAAAGACAAGGAGAAAATTAGTGAAAAAACCCAGGTTTGGCCCCAGGCATTCAGGGCATTGCCTATTCCAACTGGACATGAAAGAAAGGTTTATATGCCAAGCTGTAGAAAGGAAAGGGCAGTCTAAAACAGGTTGGGAATGACTGGTTCAGCAACTTGCCATCGAGTGCACTCAGTTGCACCACAGCCACCACCACTGTGAGGTTCAGTCATTAATTAGCAGTAGCAAACTATGAGGCAAAGAGAATTGATGCAATAAACAAGATTAAGTGCACAATATTCTATGTTTGTAAAATGCTATAAAATCTATAGCATTATAAGTTACTGTCTCTGAGGTAAGGCCTATGAAGTAATTTTCCCACATTCATTCTTTCTCCCCAAGAGGACAAAAAACAATTAATCTAGCAGAGATGTACAACAGAATACTGCTCTGATATTTTTGAATGTTGTTTAATCGATGATACAATACCATTGAAAACAAAATTCCTGGGAATTTATTTCATGCATTTTATGTGTTCTAGGTATGCACAGAAGGACGTCTTATCTTGGAGTTTACTTTTGATGATCTTATGAGAATAAAAACATGGCACTTTACTATTAGACAATACAGAGAATTAGTCCCACGCAGCATTCTAGCCATGCATGTAAGTAATCCTTTATTCATTTGACCTAATGCAAAGAGATGAGATTAGGTTTATGAAGAGCTCCAGCAAATTTCACACCCAAGGCAATTAACTATAAATATTGGTTTGCCTGCAATTACGTCTATTTACAAGTTCTTTCATCACTCCCTTGTTTCTCAGTGCTCTATTATTGCCACTGTTGCTATGTTTTCATTCTGTTTTAGCACGTAATTTTCTTTTTAATCCCACTTGGTGGTCTGTATGATTTGGGTCCAAAATCTCTTCTTATTGATATGAACTACACCTAAGTCTGTGAATTTTCATCGTTGTAGGTACGAATGATATTTAAGCTTTAAATGAAGAAACTGATGTTACCCTTGCATAGACGTAAGATAAGAAATTGCCATATATTTACTTAGAAGCCATTAGAATTTTAATCCAGACCTTCTTTTTGTTCCACATTTCATGACTTTCTTTTGTTATTGGATGAAAACACACTCAATGAAACATTAAAATATTAAATATTCTACAAGTTAAAGTCAAAATATAAGAAGGTAAATTGTGGAGAAACAAAGAACATGCTTTTATTAACACTTTCATTTCTTCACCATAGAACCATTCCTACTAGTAATGCCCCAATATACAAAATCAGGTGCAGGACTATGGTTTTATAAAGGGTAAGAACACAGACCCAAAGATATTCCTATATTTTAACATCAAGTTACTTAGATATCTATAGATAAAGATATATTCATAGTGAGGAATTTTAAATCGCTTAAGCAACCTGGACCTTTTTTCAAAGTGCTATTACAAGCCTGAAGAAAACACCTGTGAAAACCTGCCCACCATTTCTGTCCCAGCATTATCTGCTGTTTTAGGGGACTAATCAACTGGACTCTTCAACAGTATCCCATTAAGGGACAATGAGGATGGCCATGATCAACATTATGTATTTAGGGGACTTCTACAATTCAGAGTCGAAGCAGGTTAGACAGCAACCAGCAGATATTAATTTTGTAACGAGATTAATCTCATTTTAAAGAGGAGGCTGGTCTCACAGGTAAAGATCCTGGCTAGGGTCAGGGAAGCACTATACTTGCATTTTTCGCTGTTTAATTCTGGCAAAATAACTTAGATCAGAAGGGTTCTCCAGACTGTGCTTAATGTCATATACTTGATGAGGTCTTTCTGCGGCAGTCTCTTTCCACAAAAAGAAAATGATAAGTTTCTTATTCCTGCCTTTTTCTGTCTAATGTCCTGGGACCCCAGCCAACAAATAGAAGGCTCAAAGTGTACTGCAATCCCTCAGGAAGCTCTTTGCTTCCTGAGCAAGTGAGCATATTGGGGCCATGCTCACTTTTATGACCAGACCTCTTAGGTCTATCTTTTGAATGGATGGGCAGGGATCAAAGGAACATACTAGAGAACAGTCTTTAGTCTGCTCCAATACTGCTTTACATTTTCCTATGCATATGGAACTCCAGCTTATTACATAAATTTAGCATCAATGTGTAATTTTTCCATAGCAGTGGCACTGCTTTTCAGGGAACCCTTCCTACACTCCACTAAACACACAGAAAAAAACCAAAAACAAACCAATGAAAAGCAAAGTGAAAATTATTTTTTCCTTTGTTGTTTAGGCACAAGACCCTCAGGTGCTGGAGCAGCTGTCCAAAAACATCACTCGAATGGGTCTGACAAACTTCACCCTCAACTACCTCAGGGTAAGCATTCCATAGCTGATGATTATTGTGAGCATTTTTTAAAAAGTACTGTTGGCTTTGAGTCAAGGTAATGAGAGCAGAGCCTGTGTCACTCAGGTAAGAAATTGACCTAACCCTTAATGAGGGTGAAGGAAAAACAAAGACACCGTAGTAGGGATGTAGCTGATAACAATAGGCTATTAAAAAAGCTAAGAATTTTATCATTCACTCCAAGCCTTGTGTGAGTAGCCCCTCTTTTTAACAGTCTTTCTTCTCAGTTTTGAGTAATGCCTTTATTTTATTGTAAGCAAGAAGTTCCCAATATTTTTCTTCTCTGTTTCACTGTGCCTGAGAAAATGGCAGCTAATTCTTATTAAAAGCTGCCTGTCTTCTCCAGCCTTTCAACCTTGCCACCTCTTCCAGGCAGAGGCAGAGCTGAGGGAAAGCTCAGCTCCAGCCCTGTTTGCAGCAGTCCCTCAAAGCAGTCCTCACTTCACATGCCTCTGAGAGCCTGAGCTTCCTCCTTAGCCTTGCACTGAATTGAGTGCGGTTTTTACGATTAAATAATGCATTTGTTTCCATTGCTTTTTGACCCCTAAAGTGCATTCAAAGTTTAGATGTTTATTTTTATTTTTGAAAGTATTCCCTGGTGTAGGCTTACAATACATACACAGAAATACAGATTTGTAGAGTTCATATTTCAAGCTTCAAATTCAGATTTTTCCTGTTTCTAGGAAATTGCTCAATGATACACCAAGCCAACTTGGGCAAGAGTATCTGGTTTTATTCCTTTTAATTGTGTGAGTAATTATTCAAGGCACTTTTAAAAGATAAAATGAACACTATAAAATGTAGTTATTTTCAGCCTAATGAAGAGCTATACCTAAGTCTGTAATTTAGCTGTACTTCATTCAGTTCTATGAGCCTTGTAATACCTTCCCTATGGATGGATGGAGTCCTGTCCCCAGAATGTTTTGAACTCCAGGGGAGACAGGGTGCAGAACTGAGACAAGTGATGAGATCTCTCTCACTATATCCCTACAGTTTATAGATAGCTTGTAGTTGTATTTACTCTCCCAATAGCATAAACCATTGCTGATTGTTGCTTATGTGGTGTTAATGTAAAAATTACTGTTCAAATTATAGCCTGAGTTGTGCAGGGCAGGTCTGGTCTATTGTAACTGAAAGAAGAATATGGCATAAAACCTCAGAGGAATAATACATTTCATTAGGATTTTTCCATGTGTAAATGTAAGGTTAACATGTCTGTGTAATGCACATTGTATTCTCGTGGTTAGTTTAGTCCGTGATTTGGTACAGAGAGCAGCTCTTGTGCTTTGGCAACCCTACAGCCACACTGTCATTGTTTTGTGGCAGGGCATCCTAGAGCATGTCCTAGCGAAATTCCTTGTGGCAAACTGGGCAGAAAGTGTCTGACTTAGGTAGGCTGTTTCCGTGGTTTCTTTGCAAACTGCGCAGTGGCACCAGACACTGACCCCCTTGTGCGGTGTTTGATCCCCTGAGCGCGATGGGACGCAGCATCGTGCGCTCAGGCTGCCCCTCAGCAGCCGCGGGACTCTGCAGCCTCCACGGGGCCCCAAGGGTCAGGTGGAATTCCCAGCACTACCTCTGTCACTGACCCCTTCTGGGTCCTCTCTGGAATAGTCTGTGATTGCTCAATGTGACATTGGAAATGACAAAGGCAGGGTTCCAGTTAGGAGGCAGCTGGCATCAGGCACCCATGCTGCTCCCTCTGTCAGCATCAAAAAAAAAAAAGCAAGAAAGGAAGAGGGAGAGGGAGAGGGAGGAAAAAAACCCCAGAAAAAGAAAACTGGGATCAAGATAAGCACTAGGGAGATGAGCAGTGAAGTGGAAGGGGATGAAAAGATGAAGTCTTAATTCTTTTCTTCTTCCAAACTAGTTTTGTTAGCTTAACAGATGACATTAGGTCTCTGGGTGCAAAGCTTCCTCTGGCTCCTGCTGTGGTGATTCCAAGAGGAAATCTTTTTTTTCTCAAGCCAATCTTTACATGTCTCTTTTTCTTGTGGTGAGGGATTGATCATTCTGCTCTTTTTTTCAGATGCTCGGTTCATCATGGCAGCTTGTATTACATGGTGTATTTCCATTTTGATTTGTTTCTTTTACAGTTACTTTCCTCTGTTTATTTTAACATGAAAATCTTTTCTGAGCTCATCCACTAAAAATCATGCACTAAAATAATGTAAATGTACTTAGGTTTAAGGTGTTCTGTTTTGTTGGTTTTTAAGTCAGCATTTTATAATATTTTATTCAGTCTTCCCAGTGTTTAGTAATTAGCACTGTTGCATGGTTTTGAATAAGGATCAGAAACTAAGCATAAAAATTATTTCTTTTTTTTCTGCTGCACACAGCAAAGGCTTGTGATACTCATGAGCAAAAACTTCACTGATGGGCGGAATTAATCATTTTTTTTCTCCAAAGTGCACACAGCAGCAAGCTGTGCTGCAGTTTCTTTAAAGGAAGAATTTAAACCTGGATTTCAGATAGTTGTGATATAAAAGCATAGCCTGTGTTTTTTGGGCTCTAGACATCACAGAATGCTAAATCATTGCTAGCTGGGATAATTGCAGTTGCTGGCATGTAAACCTCCATTCCTGAGTGCCACATGCTTGTAAAGCCACAGCTTTGGATGTGTGCCCTGATTTGTCTTCATTCACTACAAGTAAAGCTGTCCAGCATAGAAGAACATTGATTTTGTACATCATATTTAATATAAATTTAAAATATATTTTCTTGGAACCTGGAAATGAAATGTTTTGTCCTATGTCAATTGCCAAATGGTCTTTCTCTCTGTTTTCTCTGGCTCTGTGTAAGATCCTACGCTTCCTTTCTTGCTAGTTATGAGTTTGTTTTGTTCCAGCATAATTGATTACCTCATCAATGGGGTCAGCATACTTTGCTGTAGCTGCTGACTAGGAGTTGAATAGGCTGTCTCAGAAATAATGAGCAAAATCTTGTAGGTTTTAAATTAATATCAAGCTTTTTAAAATGTAATTTCTTACCAAGTCATCAAGTAGTAGATATTATGAACTACCAGATAATAAGGCCAAGACCTAGTCTCAGTCAGTATGAGTCCAGGAACGAACAGGAATCCTGTACAGAGCTTGAAGGCAAAGATAACATTGAGAAGAACAGTTTCCACCAAGCTACAATAATTTACTCCCCACATTACCTTCTTTTTTTTCTACACAATTTTTTAATTGCTGAGCTATTTTATTTATAGCTTCAATGCATAATGGATTTGAATGTACTCTAAAAACAATACCTCTATACTAGCTGCACTCTTCAAAATTTGGAGCTCAGATATTTCTTGCTGCCATCTATAAAATGATTCATTCTCTTAAAATTTCTGACACTATTAAAAGGTCAGCCCCTACTGTCAGTTAGACAGAATTACCTGGCCTGAGCCTTGAAATATGGTAGCATCTTGCCCAGCTGGTTTTCAAAATTTTTCTCTGCTTTCTTTCACAGGCTGGGCTGGAGTGATTTCTTAGAGCTCTTCCCCACATGTATCTGTTGCATCCTCCCCACACTGGCTCTGGTAGCCAGTTTATTGATGTTAGTGGAGCTAAATCTGCATCTGCCCCTTGCAAAGTTAGAGTTAGCATGGCAGAGCGCGTCAGGAGAGGAATCTAGGCAGGGGAATGCGCACTCCCATTTCCCCTTACATCCTGTATGACTCTATTAACCAGGGCTTGCTTATCTGAGCTACAAATTATCCAATTTGTTTGTTTTCTATATAAGACAATAACGAGGTGTCACTATTGCTACACAGAGGACAATATTTTCTGAGTCCTCACTTTCACTAATTTAGTTCCTCGCTAGACACTTTTGGATTTCTTCTGCTAGGAGGATAATGAGAATTATTTAATTGGACACAATTTTCTAAAGGCACTACTTACATTGTAATCAAAAGCTATTTGTATGTATACCCACTGTGTACACAAAATTTTCTTTTGCACATGCAAAATAGACACACATGCAACAGCTTCCTTTAATGTGCAGGGAAATTTTATTTTCTAAATATGGTTTCAAGCATGGGAAAGATATGAGCTCAAATAATTTTGGAGCTATTTTGCTCCTAATCCATAACAGTACGTGGCATCTATCTAGTCATTATTTTACAGCTGTTGGTGTATCTTCAGTGAAGAAGGAGAAAGTTTACATGCGTACATGTTAAGGACGCAACGTCAGGTGCTTGGGGGAAAATAAATGCTATATTCAGAGTCATGCATGCAATATGAACTCATTTCCCTTTATGAGTTACATTGTGTCATCATCATTGAACTACATCATCAGGCAGTGTGTTTCCCACAGACTCCCCACTGCATGCAGTGCATGGGATGACTAGCCCTCACTCTGTAGCAAGTGCTTCAGTGCTACTCATTTTCTTGCCAGTTCTTCCCCAGCATCATTCTGCTACCTAGGGAAGTGGTGGATTCACAATTCCTGGAGGTATTTAAAAGACCTGTGGAGGCGGCACTATGGGACATGGTTTAGTGACAGCCTTGCAGTGCTGGGTTGGTGTTTGAATTCGATGATGTTAGAGGTGTTTCCCAACATAAATGACTCTCTGATTTCATCTCAGCTGCAAACCGTAATGGCTGCATGGCTCCTACCAGCTAAGGAGGCATTGTTATTCCAATGCACACGTGTGGGGCTAAGGCACATGGATGGGCACTGGGGCAGTCTGAGGGGACAGCTAGTGGGAGGTGGCCATTCTGAGAAAGCAAGGGCCTCATTTTGCAGAGCACTTGGGATTTTATCTTGCCCCATGTACTAACAACAAAACTATTGCTGTTGGATGCAGTCTGTTGTCTAAGGCTGGCTATGTATTTGAAAAAGTAGATGGTGTTTCTGGAAACACACTAGTGAAAATTCTTTTTCCATGACTGAGTACAGCTTGGGAACAAGGGCAGTTTGTTACAGCAGCACTGGGCTACTCCAAAGCCTATCCTTTCTTGTTCTGCAGCCCCCTGCTTCTGCTATGTTTCCATGTCTTCAATAACTACGAGTGAAGCCCTGCACAGAGGAACTTCATTAGCTTTGTGCTGTGCACTGAATGGGGGCTGCTAGGGAGACAGAAGATGTGTTCAGATGCTGTGTCCTACTGGATGTGAATGAGAAGTTCTATTAAGGGTTCTCAAGCACTCAAAGGAGGCGGTTTGGGTCATTTAATCATTTTGGTGACTTTCATAAGAAAGCTGCCGACATTTTAAAGAATCCTCTGTACCATAGATGTTGAAAGCAGACACAATATTTTGTAGTCTTAGTTCCTATAAATAATGGAATTTTTCAATCTAAACAAATCCAGCTTGGGGTAGCTCTTCACAGGAAAATACAGTCAAAACCAGAGGGTTCTCACAGAAGGATTCAGATTACTGTAGCTGGCTATCCATAATCTATCTGTGCCAACTATAATTAGCTGATTCTGCCAAGGTTTTCTGGTAATGTAATTTCTTAGCATTTATTTTAGTAATGATCACAGTGGTTTCTGTTCCTCTCTTTTATGTATCTAATGCTTTAGGGATAGTTATATGTTACTTTCAGAATAATAAATGAGAAGAAATGTGTTCTTTGCAAAAGCTCATACAGTCAAATGTTAGCTTTTCACTTTTTTAATAAAGACAGAACATCACAGAATCCTTATATCAGGAGTTAATTCATCATAAGCATGAAATATCAGAGAGAACAGGGATGGGAGAGTTGCAGAAGATGGGACAGGTAGAGAATTAAGCACCAACTTAGAAATTTTCTAAAGCAAAGATGGAATCTGAAGCAACCCCTGGCTAGGACATGGATTGGAAAGATAATATTCATAGTGTTAGAAATAATACTGGTGTGCTTTTCATCCCTTGATTTCTAAGTATTTTGCTAAAACAAATGGGAAAATTGCAGCACATGAGGAACAAAAAAGGATGGAGCAAACCCAAAAGCATTTAAAAAAAATCAGATGGCAATTTTAAACCAGACTGGAGAGTACAGTAAGCTGGTGCATTAGTGTCCTCTTCTGCTCCTAATGACTCAGAAACAGATTTTAGTGTTTGTGAGTATCAGAAATTTCAGAAGTCAGTGAGAAGTGGGGAATGGGAATAGAGAACAAGAGACTACAGAGATCAGAGTACAAATTGGGATTTTAGCAGAAATGGCAGCTTTTGCCAGTATTCTGGAGATGGTAATGGCCAGTTTTCACATAAAGAGCACTACCAGGCTCATGAGTATCAGTTAAGGAGAATGATGTGTGTGTATGAAGACAAGCAGTTGCTGTGCTCACTGGACATACAGACCATATGACCTTTGAAATAAAATTAAGGTCTGGACTAATGAGAATGGAAGGATGATAATCAGTAATGTGAGTCCTTGAAGCATCTATGAGTAAGAAATCAGAATGAAGTTAGGTTGGAGCAGTTTAAAATTAAAAATGTCAGAAGGGTAAAAGGGAGAAAAAGAAAGACAAAGACAAAGCACTAGTCATATAAAAACAAGCTACAAGATTTGAACTAATAATGTTATTTCAGAAAAGAAAAAAGATGAAGAAAAAAAAGTCCAAGAACACAGCCACAGGCTCTCTTTTTAGAAGACCAATTTAAAGCTTGGACTAGTATGCAGTACAGTCATAAATAATAATAACTGTTAATTAAGTTTAGGAATGAGACCTGCAGAGGTACAATTTGTATGAAGACCTGAAAATGCCCAAACCAGCTTCTTGTTCAAAGCAATGAAAACAGCAAAAATTTTAATTAGTTGTTTAATATTGAATATCCATCAGTATTTGGCATGAATTTTTATGCAGGGAGGAGTGAGTGCTCCAAAGAGGTCAAGAAATAGGCTTTAATGCAAAGCTGGTGGTTCAAATCTTTGTTCTTGGAAGGAGTTGGTTTAGAACCTAAACTACTTATTGTGGAAAGCTTATGCAACTCTAAGATTTGCTTTTCATTTAGAAAGGGAATCCTGTAGCCTACGCACTCATGTTTTTAACCTTCATAAAGATAATTTCATATCAATTGGGATATCACAAGCAACTAGCTCGTATAACCTTGTAAAGTAATTTTCTATACATAGTTAACTTTACTTGTTAGCCTGCTTATCCCCTTTCTTTCCCTTCCCCTGCTGCTCTTTCTATATGTAAAACAGCATTACTGTTTGCCCATCACTGCTGGAGAGATCTTCTTTGATGCATCTCAAGCTGAAATTTGACTTTTTAATAGAAAGTTTTCTCTGGGCTATTGAGTTTGATCCTACTTCTAGGATGTTTCTTAAAAGCCTTTATCTTTCTGGTTGATGCCCTGATTGTTGTGTTTATGGAGGATACCCACCCACTTTGTCACTTTTAGTCCATATACTTCCATTTTTTAATCTGTAACCTCTCCATTTTATATTCATGACAGAACCCCTAAATACCAAAATCTGACTCTAAGCAGTAAAATAGTTTAGAGACTATTAGTCTGGGTTAGAGACTGGCACAGAGAAAGCTAAATTTGTCTTGTGGTCACCTCCCTTGTACTGGTGCAAGCACTGTTGGAGCCAGGTCAGGCGACTGATCTTATGAAAGAACTAATCTAATCCTTTTCACCTAAATTATGACCATCCTTAATAGCTCCCGAAGTGATACTTGTGCTGGGCAGAGAACAGAGCAGCAGTATGGATTTTTATAAGCTGGAATCTGTCAAAGCTGGACCTCATCTCCAAATTTGGCAACACTGATAGAAGAAGACAAGAAAGAGCTGGGGAATCCTACAGACTAAGTAGGATTCCATGAAGCTGTAAATTTCTGTTTCATTCTTCTGGATCTGGGACATTATATTGATTGTATCTGACCTATTATTGTTTCACACCGCTCTAAATGTGTTCATTTCACTAGAGTGACTACTGATTTTCAGCAGTAGAATTTAGAGTAGGTAGCTGCTCAGAACAGATTATCATAATTTACAAAACTTGAATTGAAAACAAAATAAGCATAAAGAGACAAGGTTGATTTTTTGCACTACTTCTGGGTGAAAAAGAAAATTCTATCTGTATACACTTACATATCAATCTAAACAGAACACCCGTTTCTGTAGGTGTCCTTTGAACCATACTGTTCACTACCTTTGCAATTATTTGGCATTATTCTCCTACTGGAAAACTTCAGTAAACGTTTTCCTTGCTGTATGCACACATTTATGAATATTGGTGTCCTACATTAATGTGTAGATCAGTGCATTCCTTTTGATTTCTAAGCATACCTTCTGTTGATATTAAAGGGAATATGAACAGATGTATCAATTTCATAAATGGAAACCCATGATTTTGTGTTTCATAAATGGAAGCCCATGATTTTGTGGTTTTGTGTCTTCAGGTAGACCCATGGGATGTAATGTGGAGAATTCATAGGCAGCACCAATCCGCAAAGGTGCTGAACCAGACCTGTACTGATGTCCACATAAGGCTTGTGAGCAGAGTGGAGGCAGAAGACATTGAGAATTGACACAAATATTGTGTAATTTCTAGTGTTGTGTTCTGCACAGCTAAAAAATTCTGCTGTGTTAAATATTCCTCCCTACTATGAATTGCTTCCTTAATCCTGTGCTTTGTTACCTTTTCTACTTGGTGTTGCTGCCTCACGATTACTCATAATAAGGCAGTTTGTTAATCGAAGATCCAGTTCAACATCCATTGGAGTCAATGGGTTTATCTCCTTTGATCCAAATGTCATCTCGTCATTTTCATTTGTTCAGAGGTATTTTATACACATAAAACCCAATTTATTGAAATTAATTTCTCTATTCCTTTAGGCAGTTTTAGCCATGAAAATGTCATGCTTCATGAACAGCAACAACAAATGGTTATTTTTATTGCTTTTTTGGTTTTCTTTTCTTTTTGAGTTTTGTGACAAAAGAAAATTAGCTTGATTAACCACAGATTATAGTTTTTAGGTGAGCCCAAAGGAATAAATATCAACTTGGGGATCTGATTTGAAGAAATTTAAGCAAAGAAAAGAATGAAGGAATACAAAAAAAATAGCGCTTTCATAGCAAGACAGAGAATTTTCTCATTTTATTAATCATTCAGGCAAAACTTAGAGCTGATTTAATTAAAGGACTGTGCACCATTTCTATCCAAGATAAGATGGTTTTACATAAAGTAAGTATGAGTCACATGAAAAAAACTCCACAGCTGTATTCCCTAGCTATGATTTCATAGCATTTCTTTTATAAAGCAGGATTGGACTTGGTCATGCTGGACCAAAGCCTTCAAATTAAACACAATCACTGTCTAACAAAATGTTATTGGTGATTAGGCAGGGATCACAGTACTCTGGAGCAGACCTTGTCTCATTCTAGTACTTTGCTAGTCCAGCCTTTCAGTATTACTGCTGCATACCACAATGCATGGGAATGTAGGTCCCATGTCTACAAGAAGGCAGAGGTTTCTTTCTAGAGACTTTCCAATCCAAGTAATGAAATATAAAATGGAATAATCTTTTAATAGTGATATGCAAAGGAAGGAAGTAAATTTCCATCTTCTAAACACCACACTAGACCTTTTCAGTGATTAGCTTTTGACAAGGTATATTAGAGCTATGGTATCATTTGAAATATTATAGTCTATTTAATAGCAAGTCTGTATTTTATTACTATCCCAACATCATGGTGGTATTCTAGCGTATCCTTGGATGCCTTACTGATTTTCTTCAGCAGTGTGTGAGATGAGATGTTCAGCCATACAAAGGAGAGTATATCATATATTCTATTGCTAAGTGCCCTTGAACAATGTAATTTTAAAAATGAATTAATTTTACTAAAATAATTGTGGTAAGAAACAGAACATGAAATACAGCTTGGCCATTATGATAGTTAACAGTGTAAGGAGAATGATAAATGATTCAGAACAAAACATATGTTCTTGAAGTCTTTCAATGTTATCACCAAATATAATATTCATGATACTTTTTGTTTCTTTGGGGCACCTTCTTGGTGTCTAATTGTATTATGAAGACCATCTGGTCTCTTTATTTCTCAGTTTCTTTGAATTCTTTCTAGTTTAATATAAGGATATGTTGATTCCTGTAGTCTTATTTTAATATTTAGATTCCTACTGTGGGCCACTTTACTACATAAGTAAGCTTTCTGTTGCTATAATAAATGATAGGGAAAACTTCTGCTTTCCATCACACACTTATGCAAACTAGAATAACATCTTGGAAAGCAGTGACCTTTCTCCAGAGTGACTAAGTGGGTGCGAAGCTTCTCCTTTGGCAGTTACATATTTCATTACCTGTAGAAATACAAGGTGTGAACACCATCAGATTAATCACAGCAGCAAAGGACATGTGGACACTGTCATGGTGTGACCTCCACGGTTTGCTCCAAAAGCCTCTGGTCTCTCACTTCTGCTGAGAACACAAGGAAATAGCCAAGCAGTTCTCAAGGCTCTTCTGAGTACAAACCCTGTTTAAAGGGAAAAGGCTGCCTCCCTTATAGACCAAAAAACCCACCACAGAGGCTTCAAGAACTGTCTTTTTCACTGACTACTAGAGCAGGGATTAGAAATACATGAAGCAAGGGGAAAAGCAGCAGGAGCAAAATCTACCCACATAAACCAAAGCACTGCAGCCCTCCAGGGGACTTGAGAAGGATGCTGTCTATGAGGTGCTCTCACTTTTCTGCTTACACTGTCCTTCCACATTTCTTGCATCAAATTCTGCTAAAGACCACTTCCTTAAAGAGCAAAGAAAACCAGAGAAATCATTGAAAGGGTCAAAATATAAAACATACTTTTTAAATGCTGATTGGTTTGGAATGATATTTTAGGCTTTTTTCTCGCCTTTTCCTTTAAATGAAATTAAAGAGGAAAGCAGCTTTTTTTGATACCTGCTATGAAAGCTGTTACTGGTCCTTGATAATGCCTTTGTGTTAGTAGAAGTTGTGGCTGCTTAGTACTTCTCAAGATGGATGTATCATGCCAGCTTTTGCCCCTAATTTATATTCTCAAGCAAACCTAAAGGGAGCTTACATTTTTAACTTCCAGTGTTTGATTTCATTGTTCAAAGTTTTGCTCTTTTTCTTTCTTAGTTTCTTTCTGAACAAAAATTAGATTAGAAAGAACTTCAAAGGATATCGGCTACAAGAGGGTTGTTGATTTCAGTGGAATTATACCAAGTTATAAAAAAAATCAGGTCAAAAAGAGAAAAACTTAAAGAAGTATATGCATTTAATATTCTTCAAGCTTGCTTCGACAAAGCTTTTAAAAGGTGATCTGCTTACATTTTGCTCACGCTCATTTCTTTTAGGTACATAAACATATGCCTTTCCAAACAATTAATACAGTTCATCTTTGCTCAGCTTCCTACTAGTAAAGCCAGAATTAAATTCTTGAAACAGTGTCTGAGGACAGTTAGAGATGCAGTCCAAAAAGCTATTCATCTATATGTGTAATCATGGAAGGTGATGTATACAAAGATGGAAACAACCCTTTGTCATTGCAGTCTAGCTTAAAGGTGGTCTGTGCCTTAGGAATAAGGCAATATGGGCAGATCTCATTAGCTACTTTATTCCTAGCTGCAGGGGCTGTTAGAATCACCCATTTAATGACACTCAGCTTTCTGTGTTTTAATTAATAAGGCTGTGTGAATCTGGTATATCATAGGAATTGTGACTGTACAGAAAATGCTTTTGGTGATGAACAATTCAACTTTCTACTTGGAAGCACTCAAAAAACTTAAACAAAACCCCAGAGGGGTTAATTTGTGATGACTTTTTTTGTTTTTTGCTTATCATATAGATATTTTTATATTAATATAAAATTTTGTGGTTTTGTCAATTCAGCTGAAGAAAAACACCCTTATATTTGTTGGCCATTTTAGGCAGCATGTTACTGCAGCAATGGGAAAGTCTAGGGAGTGCATCTATGGTTGGTTATCAGTCTTAAACACCTTGAATAAATTGCATAGCATCAGGAAAACCAGATGACTTCAGCCATCCAAAAAATACAAGAAAATGCATTGCCTGCAGCCTCTTGCCACTATTATAAAATAGAAATAATTATGGAGAGGGGAAAAAAGTATGTCTGTGTACATTTACTAAAGTATATGCCCATGTCATCATTGAAAATGTGCCTGAAAGTTCTAGCATAGTAAAGCCATTCCATATAATGAATTTTGTTATGCCTTCTCATTTTCTGTGGACTCTGAAAATCTAGATCTACCTGCACTGCCATCATCGTAATATCTAATGTTTTTGCATTTTATTTTTTTCATTCTAGCAATATTGTTATAAAAGCCATTATGTCCATTGCACAGCTGAGGAGCTAAGGATAGTTACAAGGACATAAAGCCACAGTCGGACACAGTGGCTTCACTGCAGCCTTCATCTAGAGGCTTATCTTTTTGGATTTCGGTGCTTGGGACATCACAGGCATCTGTGCCATCCTGGTTTCAGCTGGCCACTATGTTGTTTATTCGTACAGCAAAGCACGAGAGATGGGAGGCGATGCCTGGCTTTATCTGGTATTCTAGAACCCTTGCCCTAAATTCTTGACATATGGGCCAACATGCTACTTAACCTGAGGGAGTTGAAAGCCTCATGTGTACATACACCACGAACAGGCTAAAAAAAAATAGTGGGTGCTGTGAGCAACCTATTGAGGCTGGGCCATGATGCAACCAGGAGGGCATGGCTCCCTGGGTCAAAAAAGGAGTCAGATTGTTCTGGCTGCTGGAGAGCATGGCTGAATAAAAACAAGGACTTATCTTCTTCAGCCTGCCCTCAGGATTCATCTTTTTAATTGAACAGTGAACGGCAGGTTGGAGTGAAGATGCTAGTGGTTTCTCTTCTGTATACACAACTTGTACTTTCATGTGCTTGAGCCATGTCAGACTTAGAGTTCATTTGCCTTTTCAAGACCCTCAGGTTGTGTTCATCTTTGTATATTAAACAGCGTCTAGTGGTGTTCTTGGGTATCTGAATGAACTGTCTATACTCTTTTAGAGCTGTTCCTGCCTAATTTGCTGACTTTTAGAGAATTCCTCAATTCAAGAGTTGGCATGATAGTCCACCGTTGGAAGGGAATTTGTATGTAGTCTCCTGTCTTGGTGCATAAGAAGGCTTAACTTCATGAAGGCAGGACATTCTCTGCCAGTTGGCCTCACTGCCAGAGAACTGTGCTGGCACATTTCATTTACTAGAGTTGCTATGTCTTAACAGTCTTAAACACGATGTTTTGTGAATTCTGAATTGTTGGAGTATGTACGACGCACACCTCAACCTAGGTTGGTGAAACGCAGCACTTCCGTGGCTTATACTCTTGGAGTTGAATGCTTAAATGTAGGTACTTTGGGATGCCTTTTTTTCTGGTGTTTGATTTAGTGCTACAGCTGAGGTCACTGATCAAAAATGAGCTTTAAGACCAGCTCTCCTAATTTTTTTCCTGATAACATTATCACAATTTCATTCAGCTATTTTTTCTGTGTTAACAGAAACACACGCTTGTGTGCATCTTTTATTTCTGTCACAGGAAAATGCTGCTGTTGTTCTCCTGTGTACTGGGATCACAGTAGGTAATAACAATTTTCCCTGTCAGCTAACAGGAGAAATGGCAGTCTCTTTTTACTCCACTCCCATATACACTTCTATTAGTGAAAGAAACTTGTCTCTCTGGAAGAGGCCTGCTGCTTGGACTGAAGGCAGGCATGTGGCAGCCAAGCAGCAAAGTGACCAACTGGTACATAGCAGAACACATTCCAGGATGTGAGGACAACTCCTGAATGCCATGGAGAACCTATAACACTTGGAAATGTGTATCTAGGTGCACAAAATGGGGCTAAAAACAGAAAAAAAAAACAAAACAAAACAAACAAAAACCCAAACCAAAACCAGCTCCTTCCTGAATACCTCTGGTCTTTGCGTGTCTGTCTGAGTAAAGTAAGAATTTACCTTTTGATATCTTCTGTTTGTGCTGCAAAGTCAGGCAGCTTGCACAGATTAGAGGTGTTCTTCCCTTCTGAGTCACATTTCACAACAGCATTGTCAAGGGCCAAGTGCAGTGTTGATACATGAAACAGAAGGAACACAGCTTGATTTTCAAACTCCAAGCAAGAGTTTGCAGTACTAGCAATTAGGAAGATATTTGTACATGTAAACTGCAAGTCTTCTCTGGAAATCACTGAGTTAATAATCTTGGGACCTTATGATGTTTCTTTTTACCAAGACACAGCAGTTTAAGGACATTATTGTGCAAAACTTTGTACAAATCTAGTAATAGATCAGCTGGTCTGTTTTTAAAAGGAGGGAAGGAAGACTATTTATTTCCCCCCAAAGGAACTGCTACAAAGCTATTTTCCTTATCAGAAGAACACCTTTTTCCTGAATGTTATCTCTGACATTTGTTCTTTTTAACCTAATGAGGGCAGGTGGAACACCGTGGGAATGAGTAATTGTTGATTTGATATAATTTTAACTTTTGTTTCAAGCCTGCACATGGAGTTGGTATTTTGAGCCTTCATTTTGCTTATTGGTGACCTTGGGCTATTTGTAGTCAATAACAGGGGAAAAAGATAGTGCTTCTTTTTACAGCTAGGCTGTTAGGTGGCTCAAACTCTTGCCTAGAGACCATGCAAATATATTTCTTCTTCTGTGACCAGCAGAGAGTGTTGCTTGTTCTTCCCACATAAAATGGTAGGGCGTATTTGTAATATAGGTTCTTCTCTGAATTTTTGATTTAGGCCTCTTACACATCTTGTAACAAGCCCACAGTGGCCTTCCTGGCTAAGGGACCTGCTGTGCAGGTGGAGTGAGGCAGCACTGTGGCCCTGCCTGCTGCCCCAGTGCTCAATGGGGCTGGCAGTTGGCTGGGTGCTGCCCACCCTGGCACACAAGCTGACCTTTATTCCTTAGGGAAGGTTCCAGGAATTCCCCCCAAAACGATGTTTGGACGTGGTCCTTCCCAGAAGATAGACTTTTCTCTATCAGATGTAAGGGGCTATGCAAATCTGTTACTCCACTGGTCAGTGGAATTGGCATAGGGATTGATCCTCTCTGGAATGGATGCAGCATTGTGCACACAGTAAAACCCAGTGACTGGGGGAGAAGCTTGTGTACCCTCAGATATGCCTATGCTCCGCCATGGCCAGCTTGTTTTAATTTGCCTTCTTGGTACTAAAGAAGTATGGGGGAAACCTGAGGTTACACATTTTCAACATGCATGAAAAGTAAAGCCATGAAAAGTACAGATTTAACCTTATCTATGCCCAGGTGCAGCCTCTCTCTATCGTGGCATGAACCCAGTGGTGTGTTAAATTCTGAATACAGAATACGAGGTTGTAGAGTATCAAAGCTCAGGGAATACTCTGATACACTCTCTGGAATCTTAAATGGCTGAACAACCATGGTATTTTTGCATGTCCCTAGTACTTTACATGGTACTCTAATACCAAACCCTAGATGAAGGTGAATACCCAATGTTGCTACTCTGCCAGGATCAGAGGACAGCTTCTATAACAATAGGCAGAAAAACTGCTCTAGCTCAGCCTGACAGTTAAATGACCATTATTTTTACTTCCATCAGGAAAATTCTTGGTCTAAATGACACTTTCTCTTCACCATACTTGGCTACTGGGAAAACTAGAAGAGTCATACACAGATAAAAAGTAATTTAAATGTAATATAGAACTAAGTGTAGGGGTTTTTTTATTGTCATCTCTCTTGGCTACTGGCCAAAGAGATTTGGTACTCAGCTGTTATGTCATCTTACTCATGGATATGTAAGGGTGATCCCCAAGAGCTCTTCCAAGTCTGGACCTGAGAGTCACAAGCCTCCACAGTAACATCATCCTCTGTGCCAGAATGACCCTTTCTGGGGAGCAGAGATAATCAGCAGTAATAAGAGCTAAAATAAGATAGCTTTCCTTAAAGATGCTAGCAAGAATCTGGCTCAGAACACAATCCCAAAAATGCCTTTGTCTATCACCAAGCAGAAAACTTTCTCCGATTGCTTTCAGAAACCCACACGTGGATTGTCCATCTGTACAGTTTCTTAAGCAGCATTTGCCCCACATCACTAGTTTCAGCCACACATTTCTGCCCACATGATGCCTGTTTCCTTAGTTATTTCTTGGACAGATCTCTTCCCCCAGCTGTTTTGCTGTACAGCCACACAAATAGCAGTGCTTGCACAGCAGTGGGACAGTACGGTGCTGCTTAAGCTGGCATTGCCACCTAAGAAACAGTAGCCTTAGTGTAGCTCCTTTGGATCCTGTCCCTTCCTAAACCTTCCACATGATTGCTTCTGGCCTTGCTTTCCAGGAGAGGGGGAGAAGAAGGAGAAAATAGTCAATGAGTACCATGTCTCTGAATTAAGATTTTTCCCAAGTAGCAGTTTATTCAACTTATTACGGACCATTCAATCACAGGTTGGATACAAATACTTGCAGTCTTTTCAGAAGAAAAGTTTAACTCATTTCTCCACTTAGCCACAGATTAATGAAGGGTTGGGGACACTGGGGCATACTTAGTGAACATAAAAATATCGCCATAATTTTTTATGTTTTCCACACCCTAAATGTTCACTTGGTGGTGCACATACCATATTGCTTCCCAGAATACCCAGACTAGAGTTCTTTTGCAGTCTGCAAAACTAATTAAAAGCTTCAAAACAAGCAATCTGAAAGAGCATATTCCTGCTAAAGCTTTGCTGGTCAGTGGTTTCTGCAGACTAATTTATCCTCATGTCTTGATCAATTGACTCATGCCATAATTATCTCATACTTTCCCATTCAATATCAGAATCTTTTTAATTATTGGGACTCTCTGTCTCTGGCTGTGCTTTATACCTGGTGCCATTTCATAAACTTCAGAAAATTTCTTAGCAAGAGTTTCCACCTTTCACTGGAGATAACTAAGGGACACTTCTGTTGCAGTGGGGATCCTGCAACACGCATATATCAAACCAGGAGTCCCGTGGAAAGGAAATATATATGGACAGACAGATTCTTGCTAGATGTTTCAGAGATGTTTATTTCTCCAGCCGCATGGCCGGGGCTGTGCTCAGGAACTGTTCCAGTCACGGGACCAAGGGTCCTTCTGCCCGCGCAGGGAACACAAACCAACCCATGGGAACGAGGCTGAGCAGGGGCAGGGAAACCCCGTGTCTGTGCCCTCAGGGCCCCTCTCCCAGGGCTCCATGGCAAGGGAGGGACCCCAACACACTTCAAGTTGTATGATTCTTCAGCAGCACCTCCCAGAATGAACCCACTCAGGAAGAACAAGATAAATCAAACAATATGGGCAAGGACATAATGCAGACAATTCACAAGAATAAAGCATCTGCATTAGTCTCAAAACAGCAATTCAGATGAGCATAGGATTAAGCAAATACTGTATATGCCAGTTCATAGTAGGCACATGGGGCTGTGTGTTGAAATAGATTTGGAAAAATAAAATTGTTTCAGAAAGCTATGAAAACAAAAATCTGGGTGCTTACAAACCTGCAGCCAGCAGAGGCAAGAAAGAATGATGTCACTTCATAGACCTCAGAGATTTGCTTTTTTCATTTACCATTTTTAGAAGTGCGGAAGGTTATGGAACTTAATATAACTTACTCTGGAGTCTAGTTCAGACAGGAATTGCTATTCAACTATAGGAACCACAAGCATGGTTCCTATTAGGCAGAGAACAAGAAGCACAAATTTTTCAAATGTACATGGATGCTGTGAGTGAGTACCTGCAAAGTTGGGGCTTGGACACAGTCACCAGGATACAGCCACAGACTGACTGTGTTTAGATGGTTTAGACAATGAAGCCACTTGCTAAGAATCTTTTGTGTTCACTGGAGCATGCGAGAGACATTTGGAACCTTTCAGCTGATCTTCAGATCACTAATATTACTGAGAATGCTTTCCTAGAAAATATGATCAAAACCTGAGAAATTCTGTTGTTCAGATACTGTTGTAAAATATGTGTATTAGTCAAAAGATGATATTGGATTTCTGCATTGACAAACACAGGAACACTAAAATAGAGGAAAAGATCCCGTTATTCCAGTAGTCTGGGAAGTGCTGGTGCATCTCTCTGAAGTGTCATATGGTGTATTAGTATAAACGAACCCATTTCAAACCCTGAAAATATGTGTTTATTTCTCTTCATCAAGACTGCTTAAATATTGGAGGTTACAGTTTTTCCCTTGTAATATTAATTGCTACAAGAAATGTAAATTAATTGTTACTTATTTAATTGATAATAATTACACTTAACAATCTGTGCTGCAAAAGGTAATGGCTGTGGAAGTCAAAAGGCATTTGCACAGAAGTTTAAATTGGTGATAAATGGCTTCCTTGTGTGAGATGACACATAAGATCTGCAAATACAGTCCCATCTTTAAAGACTTGAAAAATTATGGTTTAGCTGCAAGGAAAAAAAAAGGAGGAAACTGTGTCTCTTCTTTTGGTGTTGAATAGGACAATATTCTGGAACATGACTGTAAAAATTAGAAAGGTCCCTTTAAAATGCAATAAGAAGTAGGAATTGTTTATTTTAAATTTTAGTTCCTGCAGTGTCAGAAAACCTCAAAAATACTCATGAAAGCATCATTGATTCATAGAGAGATGGTGTTAAAGGACATAAGGCAACAGAATAGAATTCTGTCGGACTTTGTGCATATCATGGGCCATTATACTTCACTGAATTACTGCCAAAGCGAGCCTAGTGGCTTCAATTTCACTGAGACATAACTGGTGTTTGGCAAGAGCAGAAAGTATCCTCACAGTACCCATTTCAAATTATGGAATTATTAGTTTCCTTATTATATAGATGGGACACAGAGTGGTTTGGGGAACTGTTGAGAGGTCTTTCTGGATGCTATATGCTCTACCAAGAGGCTATTTTCTCATGGAAATAAAAAAAAAGGAAAACACCACAGGAATCTTGAGGTCTCAGTAACTCCTTCTCCATAAAACTGTCTTCTCCTGATGCTAGGGGTGATAATGAGAATTTGACGATTGTTCTGTGACTTGTGTGATATTTTCAGTCCTGGCTGGGACACATTAAAAAGCTGTTTTGAAGATAGAGGATACATTACTGTGATCACACTAGCAAAAAAAGTTCAAAATCTGTCCTTGCTGTCTAAAAGCACTGAACTGACTGAAGAAAATAGATGTGTTAGCATAGGCAAAATTACCCAAGCCTTGTGCCAGAATTGAAATTCACATTGCCTTGCTCACATAAGAAGGTGTAAATTGTATTTTTTTTTAATATAAATGAAGTTTAAAAAGCCAAATTGTAGTTGTTTTTGTGGTCAGAGTTTCCAGCAACAGGCATTGTGTCTTGTGAGCTTCCAAAAACATTGTGACCACTCTGGAAATAACAGTTGCAGTGACCCCAGCAGCACTGGGACCACTGCACACTGTCTTCGTGCATCAGTAATATATGGACAGTGCTATTTGCAAGAGACCACAGATTTCAGCTTCCTCATCCAGAAATGTCAGTCTGTCCAATTAGTCCAGTTCCTCTTCATTAAGGAAAACAAACAGACATTCCAGTCACCAGACCTGTAGCTGTCACTGGTTAGATGATGCTCCCTGCCTGTATTTCCACTAGTAAATGAGACAGACCTATGGCAATGAGTTGAGAACTGCCATATAAACATCTGCCCAGGTGACCTGTTGGCACATTTTCTTAAGTTATCCCATGCCACCTCACTGTCTCCCAAACTGTGTCTTGGTGCCATTCTCGGATCAACCTGGGTGAGAGTAGTTTTTAGAAAGTGTGAAGGGGCCACCCTCTGCTGGGAGCAGGCAGGGTTGAGCTGTGTGTGCACAAGTGCTGCACTGGCACCCTCCCTGAGGGCTGGAGAACAGGCCTCACCTGCTTCATTTGGGAGTATTGTGCTTTATCATTTATCCGTAAGTGGTGTCATAACCATTAGCAATGTATCCTTGTGCATTGGATCATCAAGCCATATAAACTTAGAATGGCTCAGATGAGAGGAAAATTACATTTCTGTTATATTAACAGAGCATCCATTGTGGAATTGAGGCTGATTTTGTTGTCTGTGTTGGACAATACCTGATCTGATGCTGGAATGAAACTGGCAGATGATTCCCTGTACACCATGAAGCATGCTGATACAAAAGTAATCTGTCAAATTTTCTTGAAAAATACTGAACTGGTCAAATTAATTTCTACAAGCACAGCTGTCTGCATCACCAATAGCCAGGAGCTTTAACACCAGGGCTGCTGTGCTGCTGAAGCACAACCTTAGTGACACACTTTAACAGCTTTGAGAGCAGTGCTGCAGTGCAATTGGTAGCACTGATACACACACAGAAAACCTTTCTCAATATTGCTGTTACTGAGAACTTCAAATGAATGGATGCATTTGAAAGACTTCCCAGAAAATACATTTCCTTTTCAGCTGGCAGCTCAGTTATTCATCTAAGTAGTCTGTGGATTAAGTAATTTGACAGGTTTCTTTTATGAAACAATTGTGTGTCATTGCTCTCTCCTTTTTCCAACTCACCTGTACAACTAACCCAGATATTCAACACAGACATTTCAAGGCACACACCAGGACCAGCCAGCAGCCACACCAAGCAGCATGTGATGATGCCAGTAACCACTACAGGGCACATAAATGGGGTCATAAACCAGGGACAGAAAACCAGAAGCAGGGGAAGGGTTAAGAAGATTGTTTTTTCCTGTTTGCTTATTAGCTTATTGGCATAAGTCTCTCTGGACATGGACAAAGAGGGAGCACAGATTTTAGTCATTTCATGTCTCTCAAGACTAGTGCAGGGAGGTCAAGTTGAGGTACAGCATCATGTATTATAAAGCAGCAGAATGATGTGGTATCTAATTTATTAAGTGACCAATCTGATAAAATCAGATTGGGCAATCTGATTTTTCTATGTGTGTAGGAATTCTCAGTTTGTTGGTACTGTTGGTACTTCTCCTTCTTTCTGTTTATGCTGTGGTGGAGGGTGGGGTGGGTGGGAAGAGGCTGGACTCTCCCCATTCAGATGCAGCTGCCATGTGTTTCCCTGGGGAGGACTTTTACAGCACAGACACTCAGACCACCAGCACTTTTGAGTGGGTGGTGTAAGGCAGTGCCAGTGTCCCCACACAATGTCCCCACAGCACTGCGAGATGCAGTCGTTCTGGGAAGCAGGGGCCACACATGCCATTGTGTTTTACCTCCACCTGATCATCATATCCACCCACCTAAAATTCCATCTCTGTTTTCTATATAGATCCTGACAGAACAGCTCAAGTACACTGTGTACAGTCAGAGGACAAGTATTGATTTTCCTGTACCTGAATAAAATTCTTCACAGAAAAACAAAGCTAATGTTGGTGTTTCGGTTTTTCTCTCTTGACTTCTGTGCGTGGGTTTCTGTTCTCACCATATAGTATTTGATCCATATGAGGTACACAGTCAGAGCTTGATTTTTAAGATGTGCATGACCCAGGCTCTGATCTGTGCAGGCACAATTTCAGAGCCAGTATAAAATTTTGCCTATGTTTTATTGCCTGTATTTAATTGAAGTGCAAAGCAATCATTTCCTTCCTACCTACAAATCAGCGAATCAGATAGGCCGTTATTACATTTTTCTGGTGTAATTATCAGGAACCGTACCCTACCACATCAGCATTGCCTAAAAGTTTCGATGTTTCAAATCTTCACTTCACTGGACCAAGGGACAACCAGCCTGATCTGAAGTCTATGTTTATTTATTTTGAAGAGGTTGCTGTGAGTTAAGGTTAATACGGCATTATTTTAAGAATAGGTGTAGTATACATTAGTTGTGTTGCTAATTATATTGCTATGAAAACATTTGAAGCCTTATTAACGTACCCACCATCAATACTTAAAAGCATTGTTGCCTGATGGTGATAATACAGCTTCACTAGTGGATGATCTATGACTGCAAGCATTAAATACTCCCTACTTTAAAGTCATTAATCCCTACTTTCTTCGAATACATTTAATTAAGAAGTTCCATTTTCCAGTAATTGCTGTTTTTATATAACCCCGAAATGGAATTTTATTCAGGAACAAGGTCTTTTATATAAACATCCATCTGTCCACAGCATAACAGTGCTGGGACAAGTTTTGTGGATTGGGTGAGAAGTGATTACAGAAGACTGTGTCCCTGTAAGAACTGTGAACTTTTGTCCTTTGTGTAACAGCTTTGGAGCATTTTTGCTTTCTGAATTTTGGGGCCAGACAAGGGAATTGCAGAGTCAATAAGAGAGAAAATCTTGAAACAATGAGTTTTATGCCTACTGGAGTCACAATATTAGTTTATAAAGAAAAGCTCCTTCCTTATTCCTTGTTTTCCTGTGTCAAGGTCTGCACTGCAAAGTATCCTCCTTTTTATTTGAACACAGAATTAAGCAAACCTCAATTGCAGGTATAAAAATACATATAAGTATATATATATTTTATCTCCTCTGTCCTTCAGGCTGAGAGATATCACTAATAAAAAGAAAATATGTTGGTATTAATAAGGTTGGCATTCAAAAAGTATGAAATAAATGCATGGAAGTTTGTCAGCTTATTAATCATTCTGTTATAAGTGGTGTTTTCACTTTGATTGCTCTAACATCTAACCACAGTTCACTGGCTAAAGGCCAAGGTAGCTTTTGCATTGGCACATTACCATGCAGTGTACTTCTGTACTTCTCTTCCATTTATTAATGCTGCAGACTTCCTACAATTCAGGCTAAAAATAGAACTGGTTATGTGAAAAACACTGCATTTGTGCTTGAGCTGCAGTATAGAAAGAAGAGGATTTTATATGGATGGGGAAAGAGATTCATGACACAGAAGAGCTAGCTGCTTATATTCTGGAAAAAGCTTTCTTTTTTCATGGTTGTAAATAAAATTAGAGTTGCTATGTACACGTTAGTCTGAAGGATGAATCACAGTTGTATTGCCTCAGTCTGTATGAATCTTCATGTGTATCTATTGTATGAAGGAGAGATGATTTCTTGTACAAGGAAACCTGAAAATAGAACAACATATGGAAGTGAATTTGTAAAATCAAAGGTGAATGTGATGTTTTGTTTTTCAATATAGAGACTGTCTTCATCTGTGTCACATATTTTGAAGTAGCCTCAAAAATTATATGCAAACCAAAAACTTCAATCTCACCACTAAATTTTTGGACTTGCATTTTGGCCAGGCATAGCATCTCCTATTGGTCTGCTTTCAGTAACTTTAAGTCAGCATTTGCTGTCTGTAGACCGCTTCACCTCGAAAACATTTCTAAACTTATTTCCAAGTTGTAATACAGCTGCACACTAAAAATTTTCAGCATTCAAATGCAGTCCTTACACTCTTGATCTTTCTTATAATACTGTGATTTGTTTTGAATCAACAGTAGTTTGAACAAGACAAACAACATACCAGCTTCCATCTGAACCTAAGGGAGCTGCCAGGGACACAGGTGAAGAGTGATAGTGGATGCATTTCATAGTCAAAATGAAAAGCGGCAAAACTGATAAGGTCTCATTGTTGCACAAATAGAAAAAGCTAACAGTTTGCATATCAGAAATATCAGGTGTTAGGATTTGACTCAGAACTGCTGAATAGGAACATGTTTGCCTTTGGAGAAATAGAGAGGAAGGAAATGTCATGCAGCAACATCACACGTGATAGTGATGGGAGATGGCAAACAAGGAAATAGACCTTTCCGATGCTGTTTCCTAGAGATACTGTTTGGACTGGCTGTGATGGTGGATTATTAAGGAATTCTGATTATTAAATATCTGTGCTTGGCAAAGAATAAGAGAGCAACAAACCTCTTTTGAAGTGCACTACAGTCTCCGAAGTCACCCTTGTTTTTTTTAACTTGGTACTGTGTAAGAAATAAAATTGGTGATCGTGTTAGAAGCAGAGGCAATAATATTGAAATGAGAACAAATTGTAAGCTGTATGATTTTTGAACTATCTAGAGAAAATGAAATTAAGAGAGCTTTCAAATGCCATATGCTTTGCACCAGGCCACTGAAACACGTTGAGATAAAACAATAGCTACTGGGTTTCTATGTCAATTCATAACCTGTAATTGGATTTAAAAGATGAGGTATTAGTTCACAGGACAAGGCTTAAGTAAAAAATATTTGGTGCAAAATGCTTAGTTCCTCCTCTTAATTACTACAGACCAGCTTTAAACCTTACCTAACAGTGGAACTCCATCCAAACCCAGTATAGACTGAAATTAATGAATCTGCTCCAATTTACATTAAAATTTAATTTTGTCCTGACAAGCTCTCTGAAATTGATACTCACTGCAATACTGAGTGCAGTATAAAAGATCATATCATGCAGTCAACATGATGCACTTTGCAATGTAATTTAACACTAATGTTAAATTAAATTACAAAGATAAATTTTATGGTCTCTCTTAAAATCATTTAAGAGCTTAATTTTTATCTGATATGTGTAAGACACAAATCTTTCCTATTGATCACTGACTATATAGATAATTGTGAGAGAAGAATCACAAAATATGATGGGGTGTCCAAGGCTTTTCTTTATGATACAAACTTGTGACTTGATGTATTAGTCCTTTTCTGCAGTTAGGATCTCTGCTGAAGGAAAAGGCTCAAGTAGGTTGTCCTCACTGACAAAAAAACCCATCTGTACCGTTTGGATGAGGCCAGATTGTTCCAGGAGATCCATAAGGAAGACTTAGGCAATGTTAAACAAGATTTAGATGATTCAGACTGTAGATTTTCATGGCCTTCAGAACTAAGCCCATCAGGAGGAAGATGAGACTCCTCCTATAAGTCCTTTTATTTTCATTAGCTGAAAATACATACAGCAACTGAATGCAGTTTGCCTCTGCCATTGGGCTTCCAGGAATATCTACTCTTATCTACTTATGTTATTGAAACCAAGTACCCTTACTTTGTCTGATTTGTCATCAAGGGAAGGGAAGGGAAGCAGATAATGTTCCCTATTCACTTTGGTGTAGGAAGAACTGTGAGCCCAGCTGGTGGAAACAAAATTAAAAGCCCATAAGACTTGTGTGTGATGCTGTTGAAGGAGGGGTTTTTCAAAACATCTCCCCACTGTACAGAAGGTAAATAGGAAAAAGAGAATTTGCTGAAAGGACATTCTTTTAGTGTCTGGGAATGAGAGGAAGAGTGAATCATTTAAAGTTGCAAAGTTCTTGCAAAGAACCCAAAAAATAGAAATTTAAAAAAACAGTATTAAAACTTCAAAGAGAGAAGCAAAACTACAAGCAGTGGATCTCCTTTCTAAACCCTTCCTAAACTATGGATCTTAAATAAAAAGATTAAGCAAAATCACAAGGAAAAACTTTTCAGTTTGAGGGGAGAGGGTTTTCAAATAGTTACAGCAATGACTGAGAGCCCTAAAACATTTTTTTAATGCTTAAGAATATTCTGAAACAGAATTCCTTGCAGCACATGCTGTAATGATGAGCATACTGACAAAGTGATAACTAAATAAGGTATATGTCAAACTCATCTCCACAAATGCACTCCAGCTTCCCCTCGGACAAGGAAAGGAGAGCATATCTGTCCAGTTCAACATTCATTATGTGGCATCTTGAAGGTGCTTCACACCACTCATTACTTACAAACTGAAGATGTCACTAAGACTGATCATATCCACTGTAAGAAATGCTTAGTTTAGTACAATATGATGCTAAGTAGGCCCTCAAATGAGGTTTTTTTCAGGGGAGAGTGTGCTCAGCTGTCTGCACAGCACTTCAGCAGCAGCTCTGCAGGAGCAGGGACATTGACAGGAATGCTTTCCTGGTTCTGGAACTGATAAAACCAGAGCCCTTCTGCTAGCCTGGGCACACTGCAGGGAGTGAGGAACATGCAGTCCTTGCTGGGATGCAAGGAAGGAGGAAGAAACTTTTTGAATTGTAAAGGAGGTTGGGTTCCCTGCTGACCAGGTGCACAGTTTTGACGCTGTCATGGTGCCGCCACAAGGAAAGGCAGAATTAATAGCCACGAGAGCTAACAAAGTTTCCATAGGCACCTGAATTGCACCAGAGTGCATGGAGGAGAGGACACTGGTGGGAGTTGTTATCTAGCTGATGTGTAAAGGAGGGGGGAAAAAAAGGGAGGGGCAGGGAAGGAGGGAAGGAGAAATTAAATTGGGGTGCAACACTAACAAGAATTAGCTGCAATGCTGGTGATGGCTGTGCTGTGTTAATCTGTTTCCTACCCACTCATAGTATTTGCCTGAAAAAACATGTTTTTTAAGCTTAGTCTTACCTGAAATGAATGCTGCTTCTTTCCATTATCACTGTTGCTGGGATGTTGCTGGGAATTGAAATGGCTGCAGATACAGAACAGTGTAAAAACATGATGAGCTATGTAGCTTGGGAGCAATTGAGCAGCTGAATACTGCATTATTGAGAAATCATGCGCTACCTCTGGGTGTTAGTGAGAAACTGGAGAGTCCTAGACTGGCATTCAGGGCATAGCATAGGATGAATAAACATTACTGAGTGCTGAGTATTTACTAGTCATTCCAGCATGGAGCTTCAGCAGTTGTGTGTCATCCCACTGTGTCTTCCAGGGTTGGCAACACACACAAAAGGAATAGTGAATGCCAGGAGCCTTGTGGCAGACGTTTTTCCTAAATAACCAAGTTATCAACGAAATTAATGACATTTTGTATAAAGTGCAGCAGGCAAAACAGCCATATTTCCAAGTGTCAATATGTGAGAACTATTTAAATATGTATCAGTAGTCCTAAGGGACTTGTAGATAGATACATGAAATTGTGATTTTTATGTGCATACCTTTCTATTGCCAAAATACTCCTGGCTTAGTATTTTACCTCTTATCTAGTTGAGATAGGAATCTTTTTAGAACAAGGGGCTTTGTATTTTGTAAAATATGTATATATCTCTGGCACTGTACAAATAATAAGCTGTAGATGCAAATGATCATTAATATTGCAAGTGTAAAGCTGGAAATTCTAATTTCTAGCTTCTTAGGTGATTGTAAGTACAAATATTTCTTGACTCAGCATGGTACACAAAACATGGAAGCTTCTCCCATGCTGAGTGATGCCTATTAAGTATATCCCACACCCTGTAAATCTCAGGTTATGGAATTTGTCCCAGAATCTGCTTTTGCTATGGTATTGTGCTGCAGAAACTCGTGCTGTATTTTTTAAAGCTAACACAAAATATCCACTCTATATGAGTTTGGAGTTGTACTTAAAATATGAGCCAAGTTCAACCTGATGCAGCGCTGCCTTGCTGAGCTCTGATCTAGTCTAAAACAGTTTCTTTCAGGGGTGTGATTCTATTCATCTCAATGAGATTTTAAGTCAAAGCCTAAAGGAAGTATTTTTAGTAACAGTTTTGAAACCTTTTCATTGCTATCTGTTTAAATCAAATGTCTTTAGGAGTAAATACAGTAAGCGTGCCTATACCATATTTCCAAGCAGTTTCCCACCTCCTTGTAGATTTCAAAACTCATATTGTTTCCTACCTATGTAGCAAACCTGAGGACTTCCGTCTGTTTATACACAGCCAATTTAAAAAATCTTTGGCACAGAAGGAATTGGAAATATGGAGAGAACAGTAGTCACTGTAAACAAGCTAGGGATTACTCTGTAGTATTGGACTACTTAAGCTATTGGGGTTAAGATCTGGCTTTTCATTCTGTCCCAAAGATCATCTAAGGTTTCCCTAAAATAAATGATCCTGTGCAGACTGGAATTTGAATATTCAGGTTAAAATATCTGGGTTTTTAATTTAAGTTGAAGCAGTTACTGAATTTGCTGCTTGCTACACTAACTACGGTCAAAATTGAACATTTATTTATTCCATGTATATCATTATATGGGATGTACAATGAACATTTATTAGTTCCACATCTCAGCGGGAGTGCACAATGGCTCTTCAAAAAGGGAAAGCAGGTAGCAGGAATAGTAAGTTCAGTGGTGGGAATCTCAAAGCCCCTTCTTTCGGCTTAAAGTTCATCTTGCAGGGAAGGACCATGGATATAGCTGGTCCGCTGCACTGTACTGATGCAAGAGACTTGTATTTGACTTGACATACTGGGCAAGAGGTTAGAACAAAGCCAAAGTATTCTCCTCTAGAAAAACAAGTATTTAAAAAAATCACCTCATTTCTTTCAGTTCATAAAAACCCCCAAACATTTCTCATTTATATCTCCATGTTTTTAATGGAAAATAAAGATGGTTTTTAAAATGAAAATGTTCTGTATTCACATGTGATCCTTAAAAAACACATGCTATTTTGAGCAGTGAATTGCAAGCCGGCCAGTGAAAGAAGCAGCAATATGTTCCTAGGAAATTTTCATTCCTCCCTCTGCTCTGCAGGGGAATGATACTTACATTAATTCTGACAAACAAGCATGAGCAGAGGAATTTAAACTGAGCTATAAGCTTTCTCTAACTCCAAAGAATGAACTGTATTGAGGACTGCAGCAATGCATTCCTATTTCAGTGCCATGCTGCTGGGGGTCCAGAGCACTCATACAAGGCTTTGAAACCACTCCAGGAAGTCAGACTTCCAGTCAGACTTTTGGGCTTTTTTACAGGGCCTGAAAAAATATCCGTAGTGTGTCCCCTTCCTCACTGCAGGTATATCAGTAACATATCATGGACCTCTGGAAACATGTATCTGTGGATGCGCATTAAACAGAGGATGTGGATGTGCAGAGACATTTCAGTTCTTTTCAGAAATCCCACCCCACTGAAGAAATGGGACCTTTCCCAGGGAAATGCACTGTGGCCAGAATTTCTCTATCAGCATTAGCTGAAGTTGTTTTCTCTAGAGCACCTAGAGGGTGTGTAGAGGGAAGACTGCATTTCAGCATAGCAATAAAACGTCAGTGTGTTTAGATTCGTTGGTTAGTAACTCAGTATCTTTGTGGAGGATAAATAATGAGCTCTGCAAGAAAGCACTCAACCTCTTCAAGGCTGCACATTGTATTCCAGGTACACCTTCACTGTCAACATCCTACCTGAATATTAGCCAATGATTAATACTCCACTCAAATGGGGGTTTTGTCACTTTTAGGAAGGGTTGTAAATCAACATGTGCTCTGAATATGCAACAGTTCCTATAATTTTCAAGTGATTAATACAGGCATTTGACCAGGAGAAGTTTCAAGCATCAAAGAGTTAAAACTACATTTCAGTAGAACTTCAGAGAACACTCTCATCTCTGCCTCATTCCTTGTCGGCTCATTCAGAAAAAACTGATGTTACATTGTACATTAACATTTGTAAGTGTCATCTACATGAAAAATTTTAGTTATTTCCATTTTTAAAATTGTACTTAGTGAAACTTTCATGTATACAGACAAAATGGGCAACCGTAGGAAGATACTTAAAACTTGCTCCTTTTGGTAGACCATGGGACTCGCTGGCCACCTGGCATTTACTGACTAGATATGTTTCCTGATGTAAAGAAACCGGCTAGGTGATTATGTAGTGTCACCAGCTAAGTATGGCAAGACCCGAGGCTCACCGATTTCTCTTTAAAATGCAAAAAGCATTAAGACGCTGAACGGCTGCCGTTCCTTTGTGCTGCTGGCACGGAGGCAGGGGAGCCTGTTCGCTGGGGCAGCTCTGCCACCTGCAGCTCAGCGCCGGCAGGACCGCGCTGCCTGCACCGACCGCAGAACAGCCTTCCTTACCGCAAACGCAAAAATCCTCGTGGAGGCAAGAGGCTTCGCTGAGGAGGGTAATCGCTAATTAAATTAGGAAAAGAATACATTAGCTTATGGTATGCAAAAGGTAAAAGAGAGCTTTCACATCGGTCTTTCTTGCTAATCTTCACTGCTTCCAGAATGAGCATCCATTCTCAGAATAGAATAAAAACCCAGCATTAGAACAAAAATCATAAGGCTAAAACTATTCGTGGTGTGACTGGACTGATCTCAGAGCTGATTATGACCCCTCCTTGATGAAGGCCAGTTTGGGCTCTGCTGATAACTGAGGTATTGCAGGAAATTTTGTGCGGATCCATATTCTCAGAACCCTTTAACTCCTGTCTGCAGTGCTGCCGGTATCTCCTTGTATAACTCCCTTCTTGAAACACACAGTTTTTTGAAACCTGTAAATGCTAGTCTTGTCCTCCAAAAAAATCATTAAAAAATAAATCTAATTCTTCAGATGTGTTTTACTAACACCAAAAAAAAAAAAGAAAAACCAACCCCCAAACATGTGCTTTATTATGTTCCCTATTTTCACTTCCCCGAGCCCCAAGGGTATAGCTTTACCATTTTGTCAAGTTGGATCCAAGCCCTGTAATTGATGAATTGTCCATAGGATACACATGGAACTCTAGGAAAGTCATTGCCAGTCTGTATAGCACCAAAACGTGTGCACGGGTCCCAGTGTGTACTGGGCACCCACAAACACAGGCTGCTCATACCAGTGATCTCTCAGTGTGAAGCGCTGTGTTCATGCCTAGTGCTGGCTCCACCTCACTGCTCTGACAGTGAAACAGCAGTGCTTCTGAGTAATGGTCAGACATCTTTACTATGAGGTCAGATAACATGTCTAGAAACTAATTCTGATAATGCTGGGTTGTTAAGCATCATGGAATTCTTTCAGTAGGTTTTAGCACTGCAAAGGGAAAGTATATAATCTATTATGATACACATTGTTCCAAATATGTTTTAAAAGCTAAAACAAACAATATTTTTCATTGTACTTTAGGCTTTGTTCAATTGTGCACACAATTAGGACACATTCTAGTGCCTGAAACATCCACATGGAGTTTTGTGTCCTTCTGGGACAGCAAGAGTGATCTGGTGGATCAGATCCAGCATCATCTAGGGCATCATCACCTAGTTCTAGGCACGTATGTGAATGCATCTTAGTCCCACCTCTAGTGTTGCCTAAGCGTGGAACTTGGAAATATCTGTCTTGTTAGGCATTGCCATTAAGGGTTCTGCATTCCTAGGAATGTAGAAACTATTTCTGTAATCATACATCATCACCGCACTAAATCCTTGAAGTCTTTAGGCTGTTTTCCTGGGTGACTGATTTCAAGCTGTGAAGAAACTGCTTGTAGAAGAGATTGGTTTTGTTGGTGTTCCAAATATTATTAATATAGTACTATAGTAAAAACTTGTACATTTTGGTATTATCCAGTGCTTGAAACAATGTTAAAATGGGTGTTTTGAAGAAATCTCACAGAGGGAGACTAGATGATCTGTGGGGAATAGACAGTTAAAGCCTCAGGCTTCTTCTATATGCCAATGAATGCAGGAATATGAAATATTTCGTTAGCTTTGTTTTAAGAGCTCACTCTGTCAACCCAGCTTGCCAGTTACCTGCTCATCATGGTTAAAGATAGCAGGTGGTTTTGGCCAACCAAGCTTTTAAATGCATCTTGTCCCTACATTTTTGATCTGGCTTTTTTGAAAAAACCAAGCTACTGATTGTCACTGGCAAGCTCCTTGACCTAAGATAATTGGAGCACAATCATTTCCTCTTTCAAGGATTTCGGTTTGAGTAACTTTAGATTTCAAGTAGGTCTCAGAGGTCACTGAATAAGACTGTGAAATTTGCTATCAATCATTTTTAATCATTTTAAAGTATTTTACACTTATGCCCAATTCACATGCATTTAAAACTATAGAGTGCAATGCCCTCCTATTACTCGGGTATCCAAAGCTGACCTTACAATTTTCAGAGTTTAGAGGAAGAAAAACCAGACGAGGAATTCGTGTGAGTGGATACAGCTCCCAGGTATCCAGAAGATGAGACTTTCCCACATCCTAGAGTAGGGCCCTCCATGCCCATACTTTTTTCTCTATGCATGTGAGATCAGTCAAGCATTTCTACATTTTGGGTCTGTATTCCATTTTAATCTTGTGTGTGAAGTGAAAGAGATTATATATAGGATTAGCAGTCAAGATATCCACAGGCTGCAGGGACAGCATAGTTCTCAGTGCACATTATGGTCAGAGCACAATAGCAAACATCTTTGCCAAGATGATAAAGAAGAAACATTCTCTTTGTTGCCAATAATAAATATCTAGGGAAGAGTAAGTATGTCATGAGTAAAGTGTCCCTGAGGAAATGTTGGAAGAACGTACATATATATTTATGTATTTTTAGTCCCAGCAGCAGTAGAGCTATGTGAGTCTAGTGCTCTGCCCAGGGTAATTAGTTTGTTCAGAATTATCACAAGTATCTTTTTCATGCTTGCTGCTATCAGCTCAGAATGAGAAAATTTAGGCAGCCATACCAGAAACCCAGACTTTTGAGAGCCAAAACAATGGTGTCCATTATGATCATGAATCTCTTTCTCTCTCTCTCACACACACAGACACACAAAACTTGAGCAAGGACCTGCAGGCTTCAGAATAAATTGAATATGAACTCAAAATACAACACCTCTTTCACAGCATAAACTGGATCCTGTATATATTTTAGGACCTGATGATCTTAATTTTTGATAGAATATTGAACTAGATGAAAATCCAAGCCCGAAGTGCACTATCTGATAGCAGCTTTCTGTCTATTCGATTATCTTGTAGATATTTATTTACAAAAAATATGTAAAAACTATGTAAGAAAAAAGTCAATGAGGCAACTGCAGATTCAATTTCTGCAGTGGGAAAAAATAATTTCTCATACTGAAGCTCTTCATTCTCCCTGCTGCTTTATGTTATCTCTGTTTTAACTGCTGCTAATGAAAGGCTCATCAAACAGCAGTGCCAATACACAGTAATATTTAAATGCTGAATTAGTCCTCATGTCAGCTCCCTTTCAGCTATTTTCCCTGCATACTTTGCATCTCCATTTATATGAATGAGAGAGGGGTGCAGGTGGGGTGAATGGAGCATTGCTCAGCTCTGCAGCCCAGAGAGAAGAATTTGTCTTCTGTTTTACTAAATCCTAGATGCTTCTTCAGCAAAACTTTCTAAAATTAAGTAAATAATTAAAAAAAAAGACTTTGCTTAAGTTACGCCTTTCTTGAGTTGCCATTCTAGCTTCTAATAATTTGATCAACTTGTTGCCCTACTTCTGTTGGTAAAAAAAGCCAAACCTGCCCCTGCTTCTAAATGCAGTTCTGCTTTGAAAAGTGACTAAAAATGGCACACAGGCTCCATGTTTATTCTCTGCCAGCTACTTCCTTATCATATGTGCTCAGTTTGCAAGTAAGGAACCTTTTCCTCCTATGTGCTAGCCCTGCAAATTTCAGGTAGAACTTACAGGTCAACCTGGATTTTTTCTCCTTGTTTAGGATGCCTAAAAACCCAGGGTCCAGCAAGCAAGAGTAAGCCCTCAGTTACATGTGTGCAATTTTGTAGCCTTCAATGGCTTTGAGTGAGGTTTAAATGACTGGAAATGATTCTGTGGTTATAAACAGGAGAAAATAGAAAGCAGTTCAGTGCTCCTTATGCTGGATCTGCTGTGAGGATTAACAGGAGTAAAAAGCAGTGAACAGTGATTTTAATTATTAAGTGAACAGATAGAAAATATATAAGACTCTATTTAAAAAAAGGTGTTTGAAATGCCATGTTTTCAGAAATCTCTGTCTTATATATTCAGCATTCAAGCAGATGAGAAAAATAAAATGGTTCCTTTTTTCTCATATGTGTCATTCATATGATAGGAAGAGTGTGTATAGTCCTCATATAACAAAAAAGCCCAAAATTACCTGGATTATTTTGAAAGCAATATCAAAATAAAAGATCATTTATAAGAAGTTCTCATTGTGGTGTGCAGCAGGTCAGAAGAACACATTTTGCTGTATGGGAATGATAATCCACTATGGGAATTTTATTATTTATTAATTAATCTTTGCATCTTTGGCAATCAAGCATGAACATTTTCTAGTCTTCTGAAATCTCTGTAGTCTGGAAGACTAGAGCTGAAGGTTATCTGATATATCCAAAAAATACATAGGATAATAAATAGTGAGCAAAAGTTTTCCCAATTCAGAGTTTTGATCTTGCAATCCCAGTGCAGATTAACCTGAACTGTAGAAGACATGCTCTGTTAGCAAGAGTTAAAAAAAATCCAAAAATATAATTTCCAGCTATGTAAATACTGATCAATGGAGGCTTTGCTTGGATGACATTGTTCTATTCTGATTTTTTCTTCCAGTTGTGTGTAATATTGGAGCCAATGCAGGAACTGATGTCAAGACATAAAACTTACAATCTAAGTCCTCGAGACTGCTTGAAGACTTGCTTATTTCAAAAATGGCAGAGAATGGTGGCCCCACCAGGTATGTTTCACTTCCAATATTCCACTTACTTTATAGTTAAATTAATAGAGAAGCAACGGGAAAGTTTACTTATAAAGGAAAGTAATAAAAATTAACACTGCTCCCAAAGCAAGCCTGAAAATTATTCTGATATTTTATGATTTCAGTCTGACACTACTGATTTATAGATGTGCACACTGAGATGGTTTCACTATGACTAGGATATAATTTAGTACAAAAATATGTGTAGATGGAATGCAAAATGCCTACTGGCTCCATTAGAATTCATCGTTTATATAATCCTGCTTCCTGCTGTGACTCTGAAATTACAGCTACAATTCATAATTAATTGTCTTTGAGACTAATATCAAGTTATTTACAGGCCTGGACCTAATCTCCTTGCTCTTATACCTCAAAATAATAATTCTCTCTTTTTTCTGATTACAAAGGTTCATATATCTAATAGTGTTCACACTGGTGCCCAGGCCAAATTTTGAGAAGAACAATTGCCCCTCTGTGCTTTGCCAATTTAAGCAAAGCTGTGTAACTGTCCTGATTTGGTCTGGGTTTTGAAGGCTTGCAGGGCAATGGCATTAGCAATTAGTGTTTGTGGGTTTTCTTGGGAGCAGCAGTTTTAAAGGTGAAGCCCACACAGGATGTAGGAGGAACTCAAAGGGTGGTTGCTTGTGTGCCACATTGACGGCAGCTGTAGGGTAGAAAGCTCCTTTAGCCTTTGGCTGGGTCATTTGAGGCTGTACCCTACATCACAGTAAGACCTGGATTTTTGTTTAGCACCATTTCTTGCTGTATGACCTTCAGGAAGTTCCACAGTCGCTTTGACCATAATGATCGTTATCATGATACTCCCATCGGTAAAATGCTTTTGAGTACCTTTATAGACAATGCTGGAACAGTAAGCTTTGTTAATCCATCATAAAAAATTGAAAGCAGATTCCATGGGTTTGGGTCCAAATATCATTCTACGGTTTGTATGTTAAATCTAACACAACTACTACTATTAAACTTAGCAATTTAAAACTAGATAAACAGTATTCCAGCACTTCTGCTTATGGATCATTTTAGTTCACACTTTACAGTATCTGCCATTTGCTTTCCTTCTTACCATTTTATTGCAGCAGAACCCACAAGACAACCAACAACCAAACGGAGGAAAAGGAAAAACTCTACCAGCAGCACTTCTAACAGTAGTGCTGGGAACAATGCAAATAGTACCAACAGCAAGAAAAAGTCAGCTGCTGCAAACCTGAGTCTATCAAGTCAGGTACCTGTAAGTCTCACTTTCCTTTTAGGCCTGAATCACTTACGGTGCTTTAATTCTTTCCATACATTGTAAAGAAGGTGCATTCTTGAGCCAAAAATATCACAAGCAAAAGGCAATCTTGCACAGTGTGCTGTGGAAGCTGGGGAATTAGTGGAGAGGTGTGAAGAAGCTGTTCTGCAATGCAGCTTTAATGAAGGACCCTCAAACAGAAGCATCCTGAGGATCAGATATGATTTTTTAAAGGCCTGGGCCAGTTCCCCTTTATGTCAGGGGGAGTCCCTCCACTAGTGGTGGGACTCAGATTAGGCCTTGTGTTTTTAGACATAACATGAGCCTTGGAGACTTCCATCTGCCAGGTCCTAAGCGAGGATGTGTCCCAGTGGTGCAGGACAGCTGCCCCTAGGAAGCTGCTGGTCTCTCTGAGTTAGTACCTTACCTCTAATTGGTGCCAGGTTCAGATGCTGAACAGGAAGAGGTTATGAATTAATTTACCTGCAGAGGTTATATCTTTGTCAAACCACTCCACTTGCAGAGGGTAGATCCCCTGGAATATGACTCTCAGCTTATCCACCCTTCTAGCTGTAACTGTTGACATCCTAATTGTATAGGGAGACACCAAGTCATTTCCAGAGTAGCAACTGTATCAGCACTTTAATAATGTCACATTTACTACCTTAGTCACAATATGGGGGTAATCAGACCCCAAATTGTGACAAAGTGTGCCTTAGTCAATAAGGAGATAGCTTATGCATTTTAAAGCTCGGGAAATTAATTTGATATTATAGGAATCATAAAGTCATATCCTGGGAATAACATGCAAGGATTTTTATTGGTTTTCTGATCAGCAGATAGGAAGGGGCTAGGTCTCCTCTGAAACCTGACAAAGAATATAGGCCTTTTGTTAGCACAAAGCAGACACTTCCCTAGGAAGCTTGAATATCCAGATAAAAAAAAAGAGTAGACTAACACCAGTGAAATGAAATGAAGATTTTTGTTTAGTAACTGATTTAGCAATCCACTGGTTTACAGCGTTGGGCTTCAGTACATTAAACTCATATTTCCTCCTTGTCATATTAAAATTTTCACGTGGCTCACATCCCCAGAGTCAGATTC
>NW_008236769.1:4698424-4705108 GCF_000691975.1 Corvus brachyrhynchos
TCAGAAGGCTGACTACCTGATCTCCTGGTGGCAGGCACCACTCTGCCCCACTGATGGTGTCTGCCAGAAAAACCTTTGGATCAATATTCAACCGTATTTAAGAAAAAACAGCAATGAAGTGCAAAACTGAGCAACTAGCTAGTTCCATGCTGCCTCCAACTTTAAAAGACAGTAGAATCACTTTCTGTCAGCTACACCCTGCTCAGAGTTCAGCAGGATCAGAATCTGCCCCCCTGCCTCTCTTCAGCCTGCTCCTCCCTGGAGAGAGGACTTTTGTTGGCTTCAGTGGTAGCCACGTGTACTTGGATGTTTGAGTGTGATTGAGCCCTCTGATAGTTCCCTGTCACTCCCACTGATATTGAAAGTGACTTCAGGTACTGAAAGGCTACTCCTGACAGATGAAGTAGTCAAGGCTGCTCTTCCTGATGCAGGTGATAGTTGAGCATCTGAGACATATTGGTGAAGTTTATTATGGTATGAGGGATGGATTTTTAGCCTTCATTTACTTTGAGGATGTTGCATACTCAATGTTTTTCAATATTCTTTGATTTCTGTACCAGATTAGCAAAATGGTCCAAACTCTTTTGTATTGAGGATAAGGTTCCATTTTTAGGACACTTTTCCTTTCCATCTGCAAAGGGGAAAATGCTTAGCTGTTCGATTTGACATACTAACAGCTCTTCCCATCTTCCCCACAGCAAAGATAGCAAACCAGATGGAATTGATGGTTTGGCCACTCTGTAGAGTAGACAGAACTCAAAATAATTTTAGCAGGAGGATATTTCGGTGTAAAACTATTCAACACTTTTCAGTTTAATAAAGAGATGTTACCCCACGCTTCTTCAAAATTATGCATTCTTTGAAGTCGACCTTGTTGCCATTGCTTTCTGAAGATAGCTGCAGGTAGCAGTAACTTGCTTTCTGTTTCTTTCCCATAACTGTACCTTAAAGTGTATCATTTGGTAGTTAACGTTTGGTTTCCCTTACATGCAATAGAAGACAAGAGATCCTTGAACATAATTTGGCAGTTTTCAATTCACTAAAATATTCATTTGGCCATACAGCTTTCTGTGAATGGGACTTTTCTGCTCAGTAGAAAAAAAGCCCCACCCTACTGAAATCATTCCCTTTTAGTGTTAAAAGCATTTCCCCTCTCCTTATTAGAGAAGAGGAATGGAATCACTCATCTTCTATCCAGATGAGTCACATAACCAGAGCTAGTTTCAGTTCCATTTTTCTCATCCTCCTCTCTGGAGAGCTCCGCAAAATATCAAACCTGGATTACTATGAAGTCCTGTATTCCAACTTTCTCTTTTTCTCCAATGATTTCTTCCCTGCCAGCAAAGTCAGTCTCTCCACCATAATCACATCTAATTTCCTGTCTCTTTTAAGCTTCTGTGTTGTTTTAACTTCAATAGTAAATCAATCCTGGTTAAACAGTGTTTTCTTAGCCTCTGTTCTATGTGATGTTTCTTGGTTTAAGACATAGTAATTATTCTGTTTTGCCCATATATTAATGCTGCATACACTCTGGCAAATATGTGAACTTACCATACACCTCATCCACACTTCTCACTCATACTCATACCATTAACTTCTGTTTCTATAATGAGGTCTTCATGCCTGGAGAGGCAAATGTCCCATGTTCAGATTAGTGTCCAGAAAACAGCTGAAATACCATCAGCTATGGCAAAGCTTGAATCTTCACAGTGTTGTCATGTTCCCCACAGCTCCTTCCAGCTCTTCACATAAATACACTGGGCTGAGGAAACCTTGATTAATGAGGGAATGGTACTGGTCACATAGACGTTCTTCTAGTAGTAGGAGGAGAAGGTTGTGCCATTTCCTCTACCTGCATTATTTTCTGATCAGTTCTCCAGGCAGGGACAGTGCAGACAATACAGAGCCAAGCCCAGAAAGTGAAATGACATGATTATGTTTCCATGCATGGCTCAGGTTGGCACTGAGCCCTGAAGCTCAGCTGGTGAAGCCTAAACAATCAGTATCATTTGTGCTCCTTGTGTTGCCTTACATTTATTAGCACTTCCACAGTGCTAGCACATTCTGATACATCTCTAATGACAATCCATAAAAGCATCTGAAGGGTTTCTGTTACTGGGTGGGTAGCTTCCCTCTCATCAGTAGTTTGAAAAGGTTCGCTTTCAGTCCGTCCTCTAAACTATTGTTTAAACTTTCTCAACTGTGGTAAATAAAATACAAAGCTTTGTCCTTTTGACAGTCTCTTGCACTCTATTGCCCCCATTTTCTCTTACAATGGTAGGATAAACAGTGGTTTCTGGGATTCTGTTAGTTCTCAAATTGCAGACCTTCAGTATCTCTTGTCAGCATCACTCTTCTGGCCCAAGTCCCTTGTTTAATACCTGTTCTACGTATTACATATCTCCTACATTTTTCCCACATTCTTAACACAAGTGCAATTAGCCAAGACGCCCCATGATTGCACCACACAACTCGTGCTTAGGTTGGTCCATTGCTTGTCCAGTGATGCTTTTGACCCAAATCCTGTGGGTGCTGAGGCAACACACTGTAGTGTGCTGGCAGTAGAACTTAGTGCTGCTAAAGTCAGTCCAATAGCACAAATACAAAAACATTTTTCTCACCAGAAGTTTTCTTCTCTCAGGCTCTCATGGGTGCAGGCTCAGTACTGCCAGTGCTTCCCATAAATGCATTGACTGGCTTTAGTGCATAAAGAAAATGGACAGGACAGGGACCCAGAAGCAGTAGTCCACTCAGCTGCCTTAGTCTCAGCAGATGCCAGTAATTTAAACTTGGATTTGTTCATGTTCTCAATCATATCTGATCTTCAGAAGGCCCACTGGGCAGAAACTGGAGTTGCCAATTTCTACTTTCCTCTAGACGAAGAGGGAAGATGGGCGAGAGTCCTTCTGCAAGGTTCATAGAAAACCTGCTTTCTAATGTTAGCCTTCCTATGATTGTAAAGAAATCAGTTATCTAATTTGGGTGTGTAATTGTCTTGTCACTTACACAGTATTAATAATTTCCTCTAGTATTTGAATCCAGCTGCAATATTTTCCCAAGTCTTTTCTCAGTTTTCAAGCCTTCTTACTGGCTAAAATCATATTCCTTGGCATTTTTCATACTCCCTGTTTCAAATACAACAGCCTTGCAAGCCCAAACCCTTGTACTGTAGAGCAGTGATTTGTATACTGTGATCTGTGGATTACAGGAATAAGCATGGTCATCAGAAGGTGTCTGTACAGCTGTTTTCACTTAAATATCACTCTCTGTTAAGTTTAATTAAAAAAGGGCACATCGATCCTTTTTCATATATTTGAAACTTGGTAGCAATCCACAACTCTCACAAACTCCTAAGAACCATTGCTCTATGCTGCTCCCAGTCATTACCACAGAAATTAATAGGTGGATTTTGCTTTCATTTACTAATGAAGATCTCGTTGAGTGTATGCTGTAACCATGAACCCAGTGAAATATCATGTGTTGGAAAGAATAAAGCATCACTACATGCTACTGAGTAAATCAAACATTCTTTGTTACATCCAGAGTCTTAAGTAGAACCTCCTTGCACTCTTTAAGCAAGTTGCATACCTCAGTAATCTCTCTTTCTCTTTGTAGTTCTCTGTAAGCTCCTCAGAAACTAAATGCATAAATAGCCCTGTTAACGTGGAAAGGAGCAATACAATCTCTTACGTGTTTCAGAAACGGGGGAGGTTTAGGTGGTTTGTAATGGATGTTGTAGAACCAGAGCTACAGTTCCAGGGCCAGAGATTAGTGTCAGAAATTATCCCATGTCTCAGAACTGTGCAATTCAGAATCTGAGATTTAGTAGTAAGGAGATGAGAGAGAATAAATTTGTTTCCAGTTTTAGGAAACTTTAGGAAAAACATTCCAAACAAGGCCAGAATGTCAAGTTAACAGTGAGGATTATGATGAGATGTGAAAGATTTTTCTCTAGAAAGTGTTTACTCTGAAACCTAATTAAAATGTCAGTTCTGTTTCTAAAGATCATTTCAATTCCAACATCAGTCTGATGTTTTTCTCATGGAAGCAGTGACCATTATGGGTGTGGGCAGCAGTGGGGCTCTCAGTCATTAATAATTTTTGTGCCAAGGAACTAAAAAGCCAAATATTAAAATAATTACCATTAACACAATTCTATAAGAAGGAGGAGGAGGAACCCTTCTTCTTTTGACTTAGCACTTAGAGATATGCTAGCTGCTAAAACCAGTGCAACTTTCAGTTCTTGGAGTATGAGATGTGCTTGAATGATACAGTTGAGAGTGCCGGGCATGCTTAATTATTTTAGGCTTGTGAAGACCTGTTTGTCTACTGCTGGGGACTGTGACAACAGAGCTACAAATCGATCACTGTAACACACTTACTGAGGCTACATATTAACAGTAGCAAAGATGGCAGGCTCAGGGATGGGGAATTTTACATGGCCCACAAGATATTTTTACCTCCAAACTTCACTAAGACATTGTTTAGGTACAGAATGATCCCAAGTTAAAAAGTGTAGTTATTTGACTGGGCAGGGCAGAGCTAAATTTTGAGGCTTGGTATAAAAAAAAAGATGAAGCCTAGAAATGACCAGTCTGTTAAATAGAAGTGCTTGCATTTGAGTGTTGTGTGAAGTGATCTCTGTGTATAGTTTATATGTATCAATTTAAGTTTGGATGGCAACTAGGGTTATTACAGGATGAAAGGTATGATATACATGAAAGCTGCTTTTGTGGTTATATTATAAAATAATACATTTCTATCACATAATGTAAAACAACCACTGCTTTATTTACAGTGCTTCACTGCAACCATATTTTACTATCATGAGACATTCCTTGACCAAAAATGTTGTTTCTAATCACAGAGTAAATAATAAGATTGAGTGACTACAGTCTAAATCTTTTTTAAACTAATTTAGTCAAATATGTGCTACCATAACTAGGCCATAGCAGTGTGTGCTGCCATGCAAGAGACTAGGGTTTAATTCTTGGATTCTGCTTCTCACTCCATGAGCAGGAGCTAGGAGCACTCCAGAGCTGCAGCCTCAACCCTGGGAGGGATGGAGCCTTGTGTCATTCAACAGCAGTGACCCCCACTGGCCAATTTAAGGAGAAGCATTGAGGGGCTCTAAAAGGAGTCACTTCCAGTCCTCCTCAGAGGTTGGTGGTCATTGCACGGGATCTAGTGAGTGGAGGTTCAATGGGGTGCACTTGGTGGGGTCTTCAGCTTTCAGTCTGAGGAGCAGAATCCTCTGGGGAGGAAACAGCATGTGCGCTTCCTGAGACACTATTTTTGCCTGCTATAACTACAAGTGGCAAGATTGTCAAGAATTTTTTTTCAGATGTCCTGTAACTAATGCTGTGATATCTATCTTTTAAATAGAATGAGGGAAAACTCCACTAACCTCAATATAATTGTAGTTCAATTCCCAGAAAGAGAGAGACTCAATAGCATGGAGGGAAATACAAACAGTTCAAACTGTTCTCTCAGTGGGAGTCATTATATGAAAGGAATAATATTTGAAATGAACCTGAGAAATTAGAGGTGGAAATACTTGCAAAATTATTGAACATCTTCCCACTGATGCACAAATGTTTCCTGCCACAGATCGAGATTTTTTCCCGGCCTAGTGTTAGGTGACCTGAGCAGCAAAACTAGCACTGTTCCAGTGGGGTCATTAATCCTCAGCCTGCCATTAGCAGGAACAGGAATATTGTCTTAGCAGTGGGGATTACATTTTTGTTTACTTAATGCCATCTTAGTACGCTATTACATCTCCTCAGATTGGCCTAAAGTGATTGTCGTCCTTTCAGCACTTGCAGATATTAAGCATATTTCCCCCTCCCAATCATTTGGTGGATGTAATACATATTTAATTCTTTCACGTGGCCTCCTGAGCCAGCTGTTGTAGCCCCATACTGATTTTTGATGCGCTTGTCTAAGTCTCATCTGAGTCGCTGACCTCTTGCTGGTATTGCAACAGAGAGAACTTGAGGCCTGTCCTCAAGAATGTTGAAGTAAAAGGAACTTTTACTGTGTTCCAGCCACTGTGGTCCTTTTTGCCTGCCATATAACACTGCACACTCACACCCAACTTGCTGTCCTCTGCCAGGTCTCTTTTGTCATTAATGCTCTCGCAACACAATGGGATCAGGTCTGAGTGCGCACTATATACTGCCTGTTGTTCACAGGGACGGGGTAAATTAGAATAAACTTTTGCTTATGAACACCTTTGTCTTTTGAACTTCTATGTCGCAAAGCTGTGTGAGAGTTTTATTTAACCAAATATTTTATGGATATATGGAGTAACAAGACAGACAAAGTGAAGAAGAAATAATGTAACAATTTCCATATACTCAATTTTTTTACATAGCACAGGCTGAAAATGTGACACAAACATTCTTCTGTAGCATGCCAGCCTTTGCTGAGGGATATCAAGAAATGGTGTAAACACTTGCAGGCAATAATTTGTATTGTTTTGTGGTGAAGGAAGTAGATATCTGATTAAAAAGAAACCTTATTAAATGCAAATATTTGTCTTCTATTTTCCTTTTTACATTAACAAGGAGGAACAGATCCTTTAAAAAATGAATCTGTTGTTCACTAGGATTCTTGGAAGGGCTTGTTAAATCAGCAGGGACAAAGCTAGACCTCTGGAATTACTGCACTTCTACCCAGTAC
>NW_008236769.1:4705143-4723509 GCF_000691975.1 Corvus brachyrhynchos
CAGCAGGAACAAAGCTAGACATCTGGAATTACTGCACTTCTACCAAGTACTACCTGATGCCCTGACACCTGAGCTGCATGAACAGATGCATCCCACATATTTCTTTAGCTGTTAGCACAGCAGCCTGATTCTCCCTTGAACAGAGAGAACAAGAGAGCTCTCTGGCTTTGCACCTTTGCTTTCCAATCTCAAGTTTGCACCTTTCTATCCCATGCTGCTTAGGTTTTTTGCAGCAAATCTGTGATGCACTGGAGTACAGTAGGCGGTTTACTTGTTTTCATGGAAGGACAATTTGTACTTAAAGCAGTGATTAGATGAATTCTTTCTTTCTTGCATGCTTTAGTTTCTGATGAGTACTAGCTTCATCAGTGTAATTATAATTAGCACTCTTCATCTTGCTTTTACGGTACCAGCTGGACAGATTGGTCCTCTTACTGCACAGATTGGCGGCAGGGTTGCCTACATGGAGTTAGGTGACAGGCACCATGAAATAACAGATGGTAAATTCAGGGCTTGTTGGCAATCAGCAGGTTTTTGCTAATGACTTAATTAGCTATGCAAATTGTCAAATCAGTGTGAACATTGTTTTTATCGAAAACTTTACCTAAATTAATTACCATAATTAAGTAGCAGAATGTCAAGTATATTGGATGCGTAAAAGGGCTTGGCTGGCTATGGATAAGAGAGTTACCATCTTTGTTAGAGTGCTGTGCTCGACATTTGAGAAGTCTGAGGATAAGAAATGTGGTTTCTTTCAAACTACTTTTAAAATACGCATATCACCAAGTTCCAACTGAGATACACCCTGGTGCTTTTCCAAAGAAAATGGCTCAGGAAGGATTTACTGGATAAAGGCTAAATATTTCAAGGAGAAGTTTAAAGGCAGTTTCATAGCCTGTTTATTTGCTTAAAATCAGGCACATTTTTCAGCCTACCTGCTTTTCCATTCTGGGGTTTCTGAGATCCAGAGCCATGAGCATGCATCTATAGAGATGTGTTGAAGTTTTTAAATTAAATTAGAAATAAAGTGTAAGCCTCTCTCCTTGTTCCTACTATGTGGGAACTTTTAACTCTGTTGTTCAAATGTCACAAAGTTAAGAGATGCAAATTCTCTAACATAATATTTTAAGTTGATTTTTTCTCTCTCAAGGTTTCCATATAACAAATATTGGGTGCTGTTCACAGGATGTGATGGTGGTAGGAGAACCAACCCTGATGGGAGGCGAATTTGGGGATGAAGACGAAAGGCTTATCACTAGATTAGAGAATACACAGTATGATGCAGCAAATGGCATGGATGATGAAGAAGATTTCAACAATTCACCTGCACTGGGAAATAACAGCCCATGGAACAGCAAACCTCCTGCTAACCAGGAGACTAAATCTGAAAACCCCACACCACAAGCTTCCCAATAGGTTATTCTGGCAGCAATGCCCACTGCAATATACCTCAGTGGGTTATTAATTACTGTTTCACAGCATTCTTCAAAATAAAATTTAAAAGAAACACCTTTCAAATGATACAGTATCTATTTCTAAACTAAAGCTATCCAATTTTTTTTCGTTAGGGAAAACTCTTGTATAAGCTTCCATATACATTCCTTGGAAGTATTCTCATACAACTAGATACTGGCACTGACCTCAATTAAAATAAGTGAAAATTAAACAGCATCTCATGGCAAATTTCTGACAGTGCATTTTATTGGAAGGGGTTGTTTTTTTCCTCATCAAACAATGGCCATATTTTAACAAGTCATCAGTGCTCAGGATCTCATTAACGTAACTATGTAAAACTTTTTACAATTGTAATATATTTTCTGCTTTTCAACTTGCACCTGAAATTTCTTGTTTCAGAAAAAGATCAGCTTTTAAGGAAAAGTAATTTAAAGTACTTTTGTTCGTTCTTTAACTTTTCTTTCATCAGTTAATCATTTAAAGGATCCAGCATTTTTAATTTACATTTAGCTGATGCCAGTAGATATTCTATCCATCATTTAATAAAAATACTGAAACAAGAAATGTCTTTTTTTCATCAAAGACATGAGAAATATTTTTATGTGGAAAAAGACACCCAGTCCTATGAGAGTTTATGCTTTGTAAAATTGCTGTCGATCCAGATATTTTAAAGCCATGTAATCCATTAACTTTGTGGGCAGCTTAATAAATCTAAAACTTTTGTGTTTTTATTATTGTATCTAAGTTGGCTTTGTTGTTATTTCTTTTCATAGTATATTTCTTGTATAATATTTTTGTAAAGCCCTCATTTTTTGTTTTACTTTTTTGTTTTGTTTTGTTTTGTTTTATATTCCGGTGTATTTATGTGAAGCTTTATAAAAGAAACTAATTTTTTTCATTTACATATTAATATGTTCAACTCATCATGTAAAGACACAGTGAGTCAGTGTGTTATATAATACAACTGTATTTTATGTATGCTTTGCCAATAAGTGTGCCAATAAACTGTGTTAACAAATGTGCTCTTATACAGTGCATTTACAGTTCCTTGCATGCAAAACACATACACCCGTGTTCAGCATCATGCACCAGGGATTTCTGGAATTAGTGTTTCACTGAATTGCAGTCTTTTTCCAGCTAAAGGGAAGGTTTATGGTTAGGTGTGAATCACTTGCAGCTCAGTTTGGTTTGATGCTCTTTTTCTAACAATAACAATGTGCAGCACCACAGGTGAGTAACAGCAATGAGAGCCAAGTGTGAGGGAGTCCAGCCAGAGCACCTCCGTCCTGAACTTTGTATCCCTTGCTGTCCAGGGCCAGGGCTTATCAGAGCAGGCATTTCCACTCTGCCAAATTAAGTCTGATAGTTTTATGATGACTCCCTCAATTGAGGATGAGAGGATTTTAAAAATCCTCCTTCTTTCATTGCTTTGCTATCATACCAATTGTTCACAGGTGCCAGCGAAAGCCCTGGAGTGGTGCAGCCGCTCTGAGCACATCCCAGCCTGCAAAGCCCCATGGCTGAGCCAGAGGACAGAGGCACACTCCCACATCCTGAGGCACCTGGGAAGCCCTGCAAGGTGCACCCTGCGAGTGGCAAACACAGGAAGAACTGTCGGCAGAGAGATGCTGAATCTACACCATCCTGCCTTTTGTGCAGGGGAGTGATGTTTTGTTCTTCCCTGAAACTCGACTTTCAATACTGCTGACATGATAAGAGCAGTTAAAGAGCTCCTAGGTTTTTTCTGAGTGGCTGTATGTATACCCAGAAGCCAGCCTAAGGAAATGTGTCTCCTAAGCATATATACATACTTTTTTAATAATGCTTTTGCTGGATGTGATTCCACCAAACAGTTTTGAAACCACCATTGCAGAAGGAATACAAGGCAAAGCACCCTGTGTGGCCATTTGGTTCTTGGTGAGAGACAGCTCTCTCCCTTCCCCAGGAACCAGCCTTGGGCCCATGGTCCTGAAAGCAAAGTCCTTGTTCAGTGAATTTTGGCACCTGTGGTACTCCTTGCCTAAAAGGAAGATAGCCCAAAAGACACTCCAAGCTCTAGAGCACAAAGGATATCCACTACAGAATTTTAAACTAGCTAAATAAAAAATGTGGATAGCCATGCTGCTCCTTTGTATGTAGGAAATTGTAGTTTTATCATTCAGTGACTATATCAGCCCTGATTTTTCCATGTAAATAATTAAATTCACAATGTATTCCATTAAGGGATCTCTGGCTTCTACATAACCACTATAACATTACAATTATACACTGTAATTCTAACGTTCAGAAACACTAATCATTCATATTACATCTCCACGAGCACACTCTAAAAGGTGTTCCTTATTATTAATCTTTCAAGACTGGCATTACTATTTCAATTTTTAAAAGATTTATGATGTCATATTACTCCTGTTGTTTCAGTAAATAAACACAGGAATGCTTGAAAAATGAGCAACAGACTCCTTAGAGTGCTGTCCTTGAATTAATCTTGAAGGACACTTTTTCCATATCTCCTCAAAACCCTCATCTACAAGCTATCAATCCACCCTATTGTGGTTAGGGTGAATAACAGACACAGCTAGCTGTTTTTATTTATTCACTTATTTATTAGTAAATGAAATGGCCAAAATGGGCCAGCTTGAGGAAGTGGTTGAGATGGACAGCAGCTGGACACGCAGTCTCCTCACTGCTGTGTCCTTCACCCCACGTCCCGAGCTGCTGCGCAGGCTCTTCGTACCATGTTTGAAATGACATGGTGAGCTCATCAAGATGGAGCCTGTGATCCAATTTCTCTTCCCGAGTGCTCATGCCCTGTCCTCAGGAACTCTCCCCACAGGTTGAGGATTAAAGCACATCGATCACATGCACTAATGGATTTCATGGCTCTCAATTGGGGGTTGTCATTAACTGACACTGCAGCTTCCATGTGCTCCATGACTGCCTGGAACAGAGCAGTGGGAAAGGTGAATAAACACCACAGGTGAGTTCAAACAACAGGTTTGGAAGAGATAAGGTTGCAGCCTAAAGAATGAAAGCTTGAAACCAATAGTTAATTTTACTGTAATCTAATCTCACCACCTACCAGAACATTGTATCTCTCTTAGAATTTGGAAGGAAATAATGTTTTTGGCACTTCCCCCTGGGGAGCTCTGAAGCTATTAAAAGGAGGAAGGAAACTTATCTCATGATGTTGAAATACTTTCAAAAAGAAAGCTCTTGTTTGTTTTAGTTAAATGGAGGGAAATACTGGCCCTGAGAAGTGCCCTTGCAAATCAGAGGGAGGAAATTCCAGGACTTTACTTGGAAAAGCTGAATCATATAATTAGTAAAGTGACCAAATACGAACACTGAGAACCAAGCTGGTTGATGTTACAAAGAACTTAAACCATGCAAGAGTCATAAGCACTGGTGGGTTTTGATTGTTCTTTGAATTGTTTTGTTTGGGGATTATTATTTTTTTTTGTAATTGTTCAGCAAAGTCCATTTCTCAGTGAACTTTCAACCCCCGTGAATCACCAGCTGGTCTCACTGGCTGCGCCTTGTGAGAATATTTCAGTTCCTAGAGCTCCTTCTTTCTCTCTTTCTTTTCACAACAAGCAAAAAGAAGCAGTATTTACCACTTTGTAGTCTTTTCAGAAAGCAGGTTTTCTCAGGTTTCATCATCCTTGCATTGGGCATCCTTGTATGGGTGTGATAATGGTAGGATAATTAAATCTGGAAGAGACCTTGGGAGGTATAACTAGTATTTGCATTCTTTCAGCATCACAGACCTCTGTGAAAGTCGTGACTAATTTTTAACCTTGGTCCTGGAGAAGTTACTGCTCTCAAAGGTTTGGGAAGCGTAACTGGCTTGCGTCCTTGGGGAACAGAGCAAAAGCACCCCGTACCTGAGAGCTGGAGATGCCAAGGATGATCAGCCTTGAAGCGTGCAGGAAGACACAAGGATTAGAGGGGGAGGAAACCACCAAAGGGAAAGGGAAAATACTGAACACTACTGGGTGTTCTCCAACACCAGGGTGGAGAGAGGCTCCCTACCCAGCCATGGCTGCAAAACACCATTGAAGGAGTCTAAATGATAGAACAGACTAAATTTTGCAATTTCACAGCCTCCATGAAAATCCCATTTTAGCACAGACAGGATGAAAGAGAAAACATAAATGATTGATATTGAAGGAAACCCAGTTTGTGTCTAATATATCCTGGAGAAACTGCTAATGGAAATTGAATAGTCCTGAAAATATTTCCTGAGACTGCAACTCTGATCAAGTAGCCCTATGGTGATGTATTGCACGTCCAAATTAAAGCTGCCCTGGGGCACATGTAACCCCAGCAGCTGGTTTTACTGTGCAGGACTGGATGATTTGTATGTTTTTTCTAGCTTTTTGACAGCATATTTTTATACAAGGCTAAGGCCTGAATCTTCTACTATGTAAGAGGAGCTACTGAATATTTAACATCCCATAGAACTGATGTTACTCCAGCATGTCATTATGTTCTATTAGGAAGCCTGGTGGTACCCCAGCATTGCAGAATGGCAGATGGTACCTTTAGATAGAGAGTCGCTTGTGCAAGTCTCTAAATTTATGGACCATACTCATACATTTCTTGAGAAAATATGAATTTCCACTGAATGCTCACAGTATTAAAATCTAATTTACCACGTTATTTTGACAGCAGCTAGTATCAGTTCTTTAAAGGGGAGAGGCTTTATTAGGAACAGTGATGGAGCAATCTAACTGTAAAAGCATTTCTTCTACGACCCTGTGAATCACTTCTGAAATAAAAGAACTTTATCCTTCACATCAAGAAATAATTTTTAATGGGTCTATGGGCAGTCTTAATTCATAAGCACATTTTAAAACACCATTATGCACTAAAGATGACATCAGGAAATAATTCACTTGTGCATACAGAGTCAAAAACTGTATAAAAAGCATCCACCTACAACAGAGCACAAGCACTCCAGCTCCCCAAGAAATTCCCAATTCTGTTTCCATCAATTTTACAGGGATCAGGATGAGAATGATTAGCTTTATTTTGAATAAGATACTGAATCCATCCCTGATAATTCAGGTTACAGGTTACTTCACATTAGCAAGGGAATGTGCTTCAGCTGAACCAGATAAATGCACACCCAGTGTGCCTCCATGCCTGTTAGACAACCAAATTCAGGATCCTTTAGGTCAGTGCTCATGCCTGGAGTCTGAATTTCTTCAGGTTCATTTTCTTTTTTTACTGTATGCAGTTGTGGGGATTTTATGAGGGTGAGAATTTTTAATTTGGGAATATTTGGGGTCTTCTTTCTTTTTTCTTCAATCTGTACAGTGCCCAGTAAGTACTTCTCAGATGTCCAAGATCATACCAGTTGGAAGGTGACATGCAGAGCACTTGTTAGAGTGTGTGTAGCAGTATTTTATATTATGTTAAAAGAAGCTCCTCCTGATCTCTGGAGATCCTCAAGTTGTGTATCACTGCAGTTTAATTAATAGCTCTGTCTCAACAACTCTGAATTCATCTGAGATGCTATGTATAACTTTGTACTGAACAGCTATAATGTATAAGGTCAGCATCTCCTTTGTAATGCATTAGGAGACGTTTTAGCAAATGCTTGATATAAAGAAGGCATTTAACACTCCTTATCGCATTCAGCTGTGACTCTCATTTCATCACATGAAGTTTCATCCTCCCTGAGTAATCTCTTGGGGGGGTCTGAGTATTGGAAAAGCTTTTAAGAGCTGGTGTTTGGTGCTTTCAGATGCTGGAGGTTTTCTTCCATTCTATTTTCTTCCATCTCTCTTTGATAGCTTATGAAAATTTATTTGTCATTTTGCACAAACTTTTTAACTTTCCATCTTCTTCTGGCCATGTGCAGAACAGAACACAGGGCTCGCATGTGCTCCACACAGACAAACCCATCAAAACCAAGGTGGGTTGCTTCCGGCTTGCCAAGAGAGATCAAATTCAGCAGACAGAAGGTGTGAAATTTAGGAACTGTGATCGATACCGGGGCTTGTGTCTGTCTTTGACTGCAAACTCCATTCAGAAAGGGAATTTTCAGCTGTCTTCTTTGAAATCTCCCCTCCAGGTTAAACTCGTGTTCCAAAGGATGATAACAAAGGGTGAACTACTGAGACAGCTATCGTTCCGTTTGAGTTTTTCAGCAGCTCTGTGTCTGTGTCTGTGCTTAGACCACCAGCTCCTCCAATGTGAATCAGGTGGGAAGTGCTGCAGGAGCTGGGCTTATTGCTAAGGTGTCCCTGGACAGCAATCAAGAACCTTTATTGTGGTTCCTGAGCTCTGCAGCAGTAATGCAATTTCATTTTTGCATATTGCAGCTATCTTCTCTGCTGATCTTTGTGTCAACAGAGAGGGGAGCTTCAGGTTGGCTTTGTTTGTTTTGCTGCTATTTCAGCCTAAAAGCAAAAAAAAATATAACCTGTATCAGCCTTCTTTCTTTCAGAAAGTATTATTTTTAAATATACCCTTTTTTTATAGAAGCCAAGGCTTCCCTGTGAAGGGTCTAACTCAAATTTCACGCAGCAGGATTTCGCTTTACTGTAGATGCCAGTTGCATTCCTGAGAGGGAGGAAAGAAATACTAATGGCCAGGTTATAATGAGAGGCTGAACAGTGGCACTCCCCAGGGAGGCAACATTTTTGAGCTCAAGACCATGTAATAGTGGGATATGGGCTTTTAAAATGGAAAGGGAGTTGTCGAGTCCTATGATTTTTCTGTGAGACCCACAGCATGGCCAGTTCTCAAGTAGGGAGGGGAACTGCTGGGGAAGGAAGGAGTGGTCTGTATAATAATTGCCTTCAAACAGTCTGAGGCTTCTGAAAGTGGCAATCTACAAGACAGCAGTTTCCAAGAAAAGCCCATATACAGGGGAAGAAAACTGCAATCAGTAATGAAGGAAACCTAGCAATGGGCCTCATGCAGGCACTTCCATGTACCAGGATGGGCACATAGCTGCAAGGTCAAGACTCAAAGGGGAAAATGGAAAATTGATCTTATTTAATATGTTTTTAATTTTATTCATTTGTTTTATTTTTTAATCATCTGTGACCATGCAGTTCAGTGCCAAAAACTTGTGATTTCTTAACTGCAACAACCTCCTTCAGCTGATTAACAGGTGGATTAATTTGAAATAACCTTTGAGGTAGAAGAAAAACACAGGGACAGCCCTACCTTAAAACCAGCAGAGTCATTTTGTCACACTAAAAGCCTGGCTGCAGCCATCTACCTGCACCTCACCCTCCATCTGAGTATCCTACAGTCTCCTCCAGACCAGCGCCTTCCTTAGGGAAAGGTTTCTAGCAATTTGTCACTGCAAAATGTCTGCCTGCATGACTGCAGGCTGTTGTGAAATATTCAGAGTAGATGTACAGAAATAATGATTTCTCAAAATCATGATTCTTTAATTTTTTTTTGTTGTTCAACCAAAACCTTTTTGTTTGGTTAGAATGCATTTTTTTCTTTTGGTTCCTTCTAGGCATTGAAATTTTAAGTTGTACTTTGATAATTTTCTTTCCAAATGTGATATTCATGAAACTACAAGCACCACAAATGTTTTCAGTTTAAAACAGACAGTTAAAATTTCTTTGAGCTGGAAGTAAAATATCAAATACAAGCACCTCTGAACTTGCCAGGGGTGGGCTGATGAGGTTCCTTTCTCAAGGCTCCTGACTAAGCCACAACGCTTAAGAATGAATTACACAGATTGCATCCTGCCCAGCTCTCTACAGAAATATGCTTGTAAACGTTGCAGAGAGGTAGTTTGAAGGACATTTGAATGATATAGAACGATATAGATCACCCAAAGCATCAGTTATTCCATCTTTCTCCTCTCCTTCCTTCCTTCCTCAATCCTCTTCAATATTTGAAAATAGACTAATCCAGGAGAGTTGCAATAAAAAAACCTAAAAAAAAAAAAAAGAAAATTTTTAAAAAAAGGGGGTAAAGGCTTTTCAGCTCTGGCTTTCCAGTTACAGGGCTCATCTCAGGATACTGTTATGGCAGCTGGTTCTTTAAATGTGACCAGAACTGGATAACCCTGACTGGACTGCGGCCACTGTGTGCACCTGTGGCTCTACGGCACTTTCTGTGTATACAGCGCAGCAAGAAGCTCCTAAAAACCACAGTTTCCTGTAATTCCCACAAAAGGACTGTGTTGAGGACCTCACTTTCTGTACAAAAAAAAAAAGGCTTCAGGGCTCACCTGGCTTTGTGGCACATCCATGGTCCCTGGTGGGAAGCCCGCAGTGCCCTGATGAGGAGTACAGTGCACTCTGCTGCCTGGCTCATCCACGACCCCATCCCACCCTTCAGCAGCGGGCACAGCCCCTCTTCCTGAGCATCCCCAGTCCTGCACTGAGGCCCCCCAGCTACAAGACAGCAGTTTCCAAGAAAAGCCCATATACAGGGGAAGAAAACTGCAATCAGTAATGAAGGAAACCTAGCAATGGGCCTCATGCAGGCACTTCCATGTACCAGGATGGGCACATAGCTGCAAGGTCAAGACTCAAAGGGGAAAATGGAAAATTGATCTTATTTAATATGTTTTTAATTTTATTCATTTGTTTTATTTTTTAATCATCTGTGACCATGCAGTTCAGTGCCAAAAACTTGTGATTTCTTAACTGCAACAACCTCCTTCAGCTGATTAACAGGTGGATTAATTTGAAATAACCTTTGAGGTAGAAGAAAAACACAGGGACAGCCCTACCTTAAAACCAGCAGAGTCATTTTGTCACACTAAAAGCCTGGCTGCAGCCATCTACCTGCACCTCACCCTCCATCTGAGTATCCTACAGTCTCCTCCAGACCAGCGCCTTCCTTAGGGAAAGGTTTCTAGCAATTTGTCACTGCAAAATGTCTGCCTGCATGACTGCAGGCTGTTGTGAAATATTCAGAGTAGATGTACAGAAATAATGATTTCTCAAAATCATGATTCTTTAATTTTTTTTTGTTGTTCAACCAAAACCTTTTTGTTTGGTTAGAATGCATTTTTTTCTTTTGGTTCCTTCTAGGCATTGAAATTTTAAGTTGTACTTCGATAATTTTCTTTCCAAATGTGATATTCATGAAACTACAAGCACCACAAATGTTTTCAGTTTAAAACAGACAGTTAAAATTTCTTTGAGCTGGAAGTAAAATATCAAATACAAGCACCTCTGAACTTGCCAGGGGTGGGCTGATGAGGTTCCTTTCTCAAGGCTCCTGACTAAGCCACAACGCTTAAGAATGAATTACACAGATTGCATCCTGCCCAGCTCTCTACAGAAATATGCTTGTAAACGTTGCAGAGAGGTAGTTTGAAGGACATTTGAATGATATAGAACGATATAGATCACCCAAAGCATCAGTTATTCCATCTTTCTCCTCTCCTTCCTTCCTTCCTCAATCCTCTTCAATATTTGAAAATAGACTAATCCAGGAGAGTTGCAATAAAAAAACCTAAAAAAAAAAAAAAAAGAAAATTTTTAAAAAAAGGGGGAAAAGGCTTTTAAGCTCTGGCTTTCCAGTTACAGGGCTCATCTCAGGATACTGTTATGGCAGCTGGTTCTTTAAATGTGACCAGAACTGGATAACCCTGACTGGACTGCGGCCACTGTGTGCACCTGTGGCTCTACGGCACTTTCTGTGTATACAGCGCAGCAAGAAGCTCCTAAAAACCACAGTTTCCTGTAATTCCCACAAAAGGACTGTGTTGAGGACCTCACTTTCTGTACAAAAAAAAAAAGGCTTCAGGGCTCACCTGGCTTTGTGGCACATCCATGGTCCCTGGTGGGAAGCCCGCAGTGCCCTGATGAGGAGTACAGTGCACTCTGCTGCCTGGCTCATCCACGACCCCATCCCACCCAGCAGCAGCGGGCACAGCCCCTCTTCCTGAGCATCCACAGTCCTGCACTGAGGCCACGCAGCCTTTTACACAAGCCAAGACACTTGTCTGTCTTAACATTCGTGAGTCTTGAGTGGAGCTGGGCCAATTTGGATCCCTTTATTAGCAGTATTAAATTCCATTGTGCAGGTATTTCCACAGCTGTGAGTTATTCAACATAAACTCCTACTGAAGTAGAGAATAGGCTGCAAATAACCCACCAGGGAACAATTTCTTAAGTGCTAGTCATCCAGCAAATTCCTTTATTCTCAGTTTTTATAGCAGGATTATTTGATGTAGAGGATATGTCCAGGTTATAATGTATTTGATTATTTATAGCAGCTATCTTGTGTCATGAGCTCCATTTTAAAATGGACAAGGATTATTGGAACTAGACAGATGTGATGTTAATTTCCAAAACTAACCTCATTTTCAGTGGAGCCTGTGCTATTGCTTGTACTTTTGAGAATATCAATTTTCTGGTAATTTTTCAACCCCCCAGTTGTTTTGCTACTAAGCCTACCTCATCCTGTGATTTTTCTGTTTCCTATATCTTTCCTTCATGACTATTCCTATTTCCTAGTGAAATATTTCCCTCCCAATACCACCAAATGGTTCCCCTGTATGGAAATAAAAGCTCTTTTTCTGTTCCACACTTCATCAACACTCGAGATATGTTTTCAGTTCTGTGAAGGCCCCAAGAGCAGGTGTCACCTGCTTTAAACCCTGATTAAAACCATTGTACCCCCCCCGAATGGAAACTCCCCCTTCTGTGTCACCTGCCTGAGCCACCAGCATGGTCTCTCTCCTGGGAAATGTCTTTAGAGGATATGCACCTTTTTTGTAATGCTACTCCATTAGCCTAAAGACAAGGAGACCTTTACACAATTCTTGCTGGTGTCTCCAAATCAAGCTATTGGCACAGCACAGTTGTCGTGGTGTAACCCCAGCTGGCAACTGAGTACCAGAAATCTCCTTGCTCACACCCCACCCACCCTTCCACACACACATCCTCTCTGGTGAGATGGGGAGGGGAATCAAGGAAAAAAAATATAAAAGTCCTGGGTTGAGATAAGAATAGTTTAATAATTAAAGGTAAAATATAATCATACTAATGATAATAATAGCAATAATAACAATTGTAATGAAAATGAGAGAAGGAGAGGAATAAAATGCAAGAGAAACGAGTGATGCACCCTACAATTGCTCACCACTCACTGATCCATACCCAGTCCATCCCTGAGCAGCAATTGGTGCCTCCCAGCTAGCTCCCCCCCAGTTTATAAAATCAACATATCCTGTGGCATGGAACAGCCCTTTGGTCAGTTGGGGTCAGCTCTCCTGGCCACGCTCCCTCCTGGATTCTTGTGCATCTGGTCAGTGGCAAAGCACAGGACACTGAGAAGTCCTTGATTTAAAGCACCACTGAGCAACAGCCAGAACATCAGTGTGTTATCAACATGATTCTCACACTGAATCCAAACCACAGCACCGTACCATATGAAGAAAATTACTTTATCCCAGCTAAACCCAGGACAATGGTTCAGCTCCTTTTGGAGGCTGTTGCTGCTCTCTGCCTCTTCACCCCTTGTTTACTATTGAATATATTTTGACTGATACAGTAACTTCCTTGAGGGCCCCTACATATTGTAACAACAGGGTTGCTGAACACCAGTTCCACATTCAGCTTCTCGGCCAACCCCCACTTTCATAAAGGTGATCCCATCGCACCTTCTCTGCCTGCAGCTTCCAGATCAACCCATCAGCCCAAGGCCAGATTCTGCCCCACCACGAAATGTGTTCAGCTGTGCTAGAGCAGTGGCCAGGCAGTGAAGTCCTAGCAGACACTGTGCCTCCGTATTTGCAGTTCTATTTGCCCCTTTCCTCCATGTGATGAAGAAACCAGTTCTGGAATGTATTTTTGAGGTTATTCCATACTGAGCTGAGCCATTAAAGTGAATTGCCTACAACTAAGGTCCTTTTTTTTTTTTTTTTTTTTCCCACATTTTTTTCCCACATATTTATGGTGTCACACTGGTGTGGTTTCAAAGTGCTGTGCATGGTTTTTATTTGTGTAATTTCCACTGAATTTTTAACTTTTTTTTAATAGAAACTGTAGCAAAATCTTCCAAGTGCCTCTTAACAGTGCTAGGATTTCATTCCTGTCATCCTTATCCTTTTTTGCAGACTATTCAGCCAGCAATATTCAAGGCTTTTCATAATGCCTTCCATCTCCTCTGTGCTGCTGGGAACGGGCCAGCTATCAGCCAAACAGCAAGTAAATAGACTGCCTGCATTTAGTGTAGTGATGGGCACATATGTTTTTAGTGAAGAGTTTATTTGCCAGAAGAAAACTAGTTTGAGAATTCAGGTCAACTTTTGATGAATAACTTTGAACTAATAAATATAAGACGTGAGGACAGAAAGATTTCAGAAGTGCAGAAGAAGTTCATATCAATTTTTCTGGAACCAATCACCTCTGTTTAGTTGGGCTAGGCTACTCCTGTTGCCAGCAAGAAAAAACAAACAAACAAACAAACAAATGAACAAACAAAAAAAACCCGAAACAAAAACAAAAAAAAAAATCCAGGGAGGAAGGAGAAGTAAAACAGGACAGGAGATTGCCCCAAACACAACATCTAAGTCAGAGGTGTTTAATAAATCCATTTCCTTTGGTGCCCATCACCCTCCTGCCCCAGCCCTTACCCCAGCTCTCCCCACCTCCTGAGACAAAGCTCCTATTTCTGAACCCACCCATTTCAACCTTCTCCATACCTTGGTCCTTTACATGAACATGCCCAGGTCCAGCTGGACAGCCTGCAGCCTCTACCATCCCCATACCTTCTAAAGCTCAGCATTAAACTCCTCTTGTCCAAACCCACCAAGAGCTCCCCATATTCAAGCACGTCCAAAAATCCTCCCCAAAGCCCCTTCTTGGTTCACTCATCTATGTCAGAGCACGTACTTGGCTCTTCCCAGCATCATTGGCTGCTGCAGCTAGCCCATTATGCCCATCTTTACTTCTTGAAAAAGCCTCAGGTGGCGCTTCAGCAGCAAGCCAAAGGTTCCAGAGGGTTGCTGTGCTCACTAGCAGTACCAAGTCCTGTCCTAACAGGTCTCCGAGGGCAGGAAAGGAGTACTATAAGGAGGGAATATCTGATGTACAGAAACTCTTTTTTCAGCATATATTCAGAAGAGACTGAAACATTATTTATATGTTAAAAAAAATATTGCCCTTAACACTCACTTAAGATGTTGAAGAGCTGGATTCAGCCTTCAACCTCCCATGTTACAGGAGGGTTACAATGAAGAGGGGCCAATTTCATGTCCTGTGGAAGGGTAAAGGTGATCTCAGTAGTTTCTGGGCCAAAGGATACTGAGTGGCTCCAGAATATGCTGATGTTTTCTGCAAAAACTTAGTCTATATCTATTCTCAAAGCAAGTCATGGGGAATTTGAGCTTGGTTTTTTGTACCACACAGAACACACTGTCCTGTTTGCTATTCAGGTGCTACTGGGATCATGGTCCCATCCATGTACTGTCCTCTATAAATCTCAAGTTTGATTTTTGTTAAATTGCATGAAGGAGCAAGTGAACTGAGCATGATTCTTTCAAGCACACTGAGAAATTTTTGTTGAAAGCTGTCTCAAAACATCCGTACATAATTTAACTTCTTTTTAATTTACTACATTAGGAAGCACTGCTACTGAGAGGGCTCCAGCCATGTGTCCCTGCCATGGAAGGACAAGGGTGTTTTGGTCCCAGGGAGCTGCCCTGGCCATGCAGAGGGGAGAGAGTCCAAGGTACCATGTAACAAGGTGGCAGTTTCCCACTGGGGCAGGCAATTCCACTGATTTTGGTGAAGTAAAAAGCTCTGAAGCTCAAAATTCTAATGTTAACCTTTTATCACCACACTAAATCCTTGTTCTTGCTTTTTGAGTTCAGTGAATTCATCTCATGCAGCTCCTGCCAGCAGCCACTGGTGCAGATATTTCAGCATAATGGTCCTTCTTCATAGGCACAGCAAAGGGAGCTCTGAGGAGCTTTATCGATGATCATATTGCAGAGCACTGCACAGTTGAAGATGACAGAGGCGAATGTTGGTGTGATGGACCACAGCCTGACTCCACAGCACTGATTAGAATGCCTCTTCCTGCAGAGGCAGGGTCTATCTCTGCCCTGCCTCCCACCTAACTTGGCACTTTCCAGCCCAGTTACAAAGCTCCAGTCCTCTCCCACGCCAGCCATGGTCCCCAGCCTGAGCAAACCTATTATTCAGTTCTCATCCTCGACTCACAAAATGAACACACCTGTAGTCTAACTGCCGGTTATTCAGCAAACGACCTCATTTAGAAACTAGCCCCCTCAGTCCAATTATCCCTCTTCTTCAGCCACATGTCCTTATGTAGCAGCATTGCTCATTTATATGCTAATTTTACTAAGTCTACTTCAAAGGGGAGAATTGTTTGTTAAAAATCTTACACTCCAGCCTGAGTTCAGACCATCTCATTATTTACCTGCAAATTTAGGGAGATATGGGTAAAAGCTCTGTTCTTTTATGATCTATTGTCTAGGTGATCAAAGGAAACCATTCAATATGAAGATCAAAAAGAGTCTGGCTCCCAGCAGCCCAGCAGCTGGCTCTGCCAACTCCCAAAGTCCACAACCTCAGTTATAAGTAAAGACTGATTCTACCATTAAATAACTTTTGATTACAAATTGGAGGGAATTAAAAAAAAACCCCTCACATCACAGTCTTTTTGCTAAGGTGTTAATGAAACTAGGCTTTATATTGATATTATCTCAATTATTAGTCAAGGAATAATCACTATGTATATAGTGTCTCTATTAATAATCCTCAGATAATGAAAAATATCCCACAGACATAACTAATACTGCTTGATAAATTGCTGGTGGACCACAGCTAACCCAGATTTTCTTTTTTATATAGATGTACTGCTCAAAGGATTTTTTAAAACAGAAACTCAGAGACAGAAGTGTTTACTATTTAGAGAAAGCAAAAGCAGTGACTGTAGGTTGAAGTATCAAAATGGGACACCTCATGTCCCAGTCTGTTAGGGAACTATGTCAACAGAGTAACACGATGTGAATAATGAACCCATGCTTTTCAGGGCTGACATAATTCCTCAGCCTAAGGAATTTCAAGAACTGTGATTTGTAGAAATCCTACTCTTCTTGAAGAACCCACAGAAAGAATTTTTCATCTTCACCACGAATAAACATTAAATAGTATACAGCTTGCTTTAGAAAAATAATGGGAGAAGTGAAAATGTATAGACTTTCAGGCGTTAATCTTCCCTTTAAAGTCAACACACTGTTATTCACTATAGCGTGTCCCTTTTCCATGCTACAAATGGCAACAAACAAGAGGCTGAGCAATGAAGTTTATATGGGGGCTCTGCAAGGGGGACACAAAGATGTTTTGACTGCTGAGATAGTAAAATAAATAATTTTTTTACTTGATACATTTCTGAAAATACACTGAATTCTCCTAAAAACTTTAAGCCTCCAGTGCTGCTAGGAGAGAGGTATTTTGCTTGCTGTGCTTTACTTTAGCTTGTTTGTGTGAATCAGTATGTTGTACCCTTCCTGTCAGTCAGTAGTAAATGAATACCTTAACAGGTCTTGGATGACTTCTAGTGCTGTTCTCATTTGGAGCAGATCTAAAGCTGATGTTTTGAACAGTTGTTAGTATTAAAGATCCGATGGCACTTTACAGGAAGGTTGGAGTGTAAGTTTTGGTGACCTGGCCAAATTCCAAACTGGGTAATTAAATTCTGTCCATCTAAACTTCCCCCTGTGGCTTTAGTTGGCTCAGGTATGCTTAATTTCCTGTCTTAAAATGTTCCATAGTGTTGCAGCAGTGCTGTTAAGCAGTTGCCAGGTTTCACCTCGGCAATGTGTGAGATGATTCATACCTTACAGATCTGCAGATAGCTGCATGTTCAGTGCAGCCTATGGGAGCTGGAGGAAAGGCAGAATAGGAATGACAAGATGTCATAATGACTGTTCCTTTCATTCATTTTCTAATTTTGTGACACTTCAGAAAAATATAATAAAATCTCTCCGGTTTTTAATGAAATAAATTCCTCTCCCCCTCAACCCTTCTATTCCTTGCATCCCCAGGAGAGAAGAGAGAACCTGAAGAGACATGTATGGGGTTAAATGAAAACGCAGATCCCTGACTATGCCAGGATGTGAAGAGAACTGAGGTCTATATTTGACCTGCTCAGAAGAACATGTTTCACCTCACATACTCTGAAGCTTTGAGAAATTTCAATTCCAAATCAAAGCTTTATGCCCTTTTGATAGTTTTTCTTCTTAAAATGTAGCAACACAGCACCAAAAGAGTGCTGAAGGTAAGATGAGCCCAAGTTAATGTGTATTTTAAGTTGCTCCCTGTTTTGTTCTTTCCCTGGCAATTTAAAAGCTAAACAAAATCTAAATTACACACACACACACCCATAAAAATAAAATACAGCCTCCAGAAAATCCTTGTTCAGAATGGTATATGCAAGCCTGTTATTTGCCACTCCTTCCTTGTTACCTGCCCTGTTTCTTCCCTTAGTTTTCTTCAGTCTTGCAAAACTTCTGAACCCAGTTGGATATGAGGGAAGAGCTTTAAGTATTCAGTCTCTTGTCAAAAATAAACTATGAGGTGATAATGTCTTTGTTAGGGAAAGGAAGTTTTTCTATTAGCTGACTCATCCCACCCAAAAATCCAAGAAGTGCCCCAGAGATGTCTACCTGAACCCATTGCTCAGGTAAGAAGTGAAAAATGAGGCTTTTAACTTCAGCACCTCAGTTTGTTGTCATTTGAACACAACATGCAATGTGTTTGTTTTGTGGTACAGCTCATGAATTTATCATGAGGTTACAAAACCAGAACAGTAATAAATTGGTGAGATTTCATTTTCATACAAATTTCTGAAAACTCACAATAGCTATAAAAAACACTGGGAGCCCAGCAAACTACCACTACTGTCCTCTGCAGTGCCCAGTATAAGAAC
>NW_008236769.1:4723522-4771770 GCF_000691975.1 Corvus brachyrhynchos
GAAAGCAGCTGAGATGTGTAACAGCTCAATACTCCTGGTTTTGTGGCTTTCTCCCACAAACCTTGCTTCAGGAACCATCACCAGTGCAGCTCACAGGGAGAGCTTTGTCTGACCTGTCTGCTGAGGAGCTTAGGGAGTTACTGGCTGGATTACAACTGTGTGGTTGCCTGGGCTGCAGCTCTGTGTGAGTGAGGGACAATGGACAGACTTTTAAACTTTTTTAAATAAGGAAAAAGCTCTTTCAGAAAGAAAAAGCAAATGTATGCCAGGTTTTTATAATGACAAAAACAGAGCAGTAAAAAAGGGGGGAAACATTAATGCTACTTTGAGATTAAAGTGTTTTGAAGAGGCACATCTTTAACTAATCAGAAAGCTCTGGAAAGTAGGCCTAATCTTTTTGGTCTAAGAAAAAAATCTATGCATATCATTTTTCTGGCAGAAAGCCAGTTTTTCTTATCTTGAGATTTCCTGAAATGGTATCAGCTGGGGCCTGATCCTGGAAACCTTGGGGGGGCTGAGTTCCCAGGAACTACTCTGTAGTAGACTGAAGAAAAAAAAAAGTTTTTGTGACACCCAAATGAAAAAAAAAGTGGAGAATGAGCATAATCATTGCTACATAAAACCAAAGAGGGACAGAAAACATGGTGTAGGGAGTCCCAGTGATGCTGTTTGAAAGTCAAGAGTTTTCACTTTGTCCTTGTGAATGTAGGCAGGGATCATTTGCTGGAACTGCTCCAATCCTACTGCCCTTAAACATATAAAGCTCCCACTTCAGTCAGTGGGATTTGTGCACGCTGAAGAGCTACTGGGTCGAGCTTGTAAACGTCTGACACTGATTGTGCGACACATCGGCACTCTTATGGCTGATTAAAGGAACGACGTGTCAGCAGCAGATGAGACCTTTGCACAAATAGGATAACAACACCATGTCAATATTTTCCTAATGTGTGAATAAGTGCTGTGAGGGACAGGGCACACAATATTCCAGAAACTGAAGTGTGGGAGATGGCTGAGAAAGCTTGCTGAATTCTTATCTAAACACCAAAAAGCAATATTAAATATTAAATCAGATTATTAATATTAGAATATAGTATGTTAGCATGACACTTTACCTTCTCTAAAGCAGCGTGTTGCCACTTGCCCTTGATGTATAATCAGGTGCTAAATGAGTGATTTTTTGTTACTGCTTTCTAGTATGAAATCAGTGGGGTGGAAAAGGTATCTTTTTGTCAGAGAGAAATTTCCAGGCAAGATTGCATGATGTGGTTACTGGAAGTGGTAGCAGTGGGATACATGCATACATGGCCTTTCTAGTGTGTGGGGACAGAGGTATGAAATGGTGTTAAGCCTCCAGCCCTTGGGCTCTCCGGCTCCAGGACAAGTCCTATGCAAGAAGCAAAGCAGTACTTTTTTTTCCGGCTTTACGCCTTGTTAAATTCAGCACAGAACAGCTAATTGAGAAAGCATAATTCCACGTTTTTGAGATCACAAACTGATCCAGGTCTAATTGATTTTTTATACATGTTTACTTACTTCAAGCTTAAACAGAAACCACCACCATGTAGGTGTATGAATGTGTTTGAAGAGGCTTGTCTGGTGTCTGGGACCACCTGGGGATCATACAAACGTTTTATCCTTGTTCTTCCAGTACCAATGTCAGTATTACAATTTATAGGAGCAATTCAGAAGAGACAGAAGAGGGGAAGTGGTGATCAGTGGTCAGCCATGTACACATACCAGGGCTTCCCTTCTCAGGAAAGCCTCTTCTTGCTACTTGGCTTGCAGCTGCTTTGTAGCACTTTACAGGGCAGGACATCTCGCCTGCTTTCTCACAAACTAAAAGGTTATGTGTCCATCAACTTTTTCTAGTATTGCCATTTTATTGAGGGGTAGGTTTTAATTTGTCTCAAGTCCAACACTGAGAGTAGCCCTTGCTTACCCCATTTTCCCCTTTCCTTAAAAGGGATACATGATGTAGAAATATGAATTTATCATCAGCTCAGTGTTGTCCTTTGTCTTTCCTCCCTCCTAACCCTGAGCCCTCACAGTGACACCTCTTGTGTAACCAGTCTCAGGGTAGATAGGCTCTCTGACGACAAAAGTGGGTAGCAGTGCCAGTTACCTGAGTTACCTGCATGGTTATGACCATGGCAGACACAAGTCCATTTCTGTCCACAAGAATTCTTTCAGGAGTTTTATATAAGCAATGTATTGGCAACAAAAAAAATGGAAGTAGAAAAAAGGAACAAAGCTAGTATTTAAGACAGGCTCCCTGAAAAAACAGAACAAGAGTTATGGTTGGACCTACTCTGAGCAGGACCTGGACCAGAACACCTTCAAACCTGCTGGAGTCTGAGTGTGGACGGAGGGATGGAGTGGAAATGCATCAACATGTTTTTGCAATGGATGTGCCCAGATCAGATCTTGGACAGTCATAAGGAAAAGAAATCTGAGGCTTATGGTTCAGAAATGAATCCCAGACCTCCCAGAAAACTCTGTACTGCTTGGCAGGCTTGGATGAGCTGCATTCATTTCAGGACATAAGCATATAGGCTCAACCATTAAGAAAAACACAGGAGGTCTTCAAATTGCTTGAAGTGAGTACCTGATGTCTTAAACTCAGGGCAAAAAGCTCTGGGGAATTTGGAAGTCCTCAGCAATGATGCAGGAGGAGCTCAGTCATTTCAGTGCCAAATTAGTGGGGATTTCTGATGATATGTGGGTCTTACAAGAAAGCTGGTCACGTCAGCAGTGTCTGTAACAAAAGGACTTTCACATCTGTGTTTTTGCAAGAGAATTTTAATTCTATAAAGTACCTCAGTGCTTGTGAAGCCCATTGCATAAATTAATAAATAATAATATCTTGGAAACTGCAAGAAATTCTGCTTCAAATCTAAGAGGACTCTAATCCTTTCACGCTGGGATGACATCTTTTCTATATTCCCTTTCTTGGGATGTCAAAGATATATTTTTCCAAAACATTTGAACAACTTGACTGGGACCCAAGCGGAAATTCTGGATGCATTGTGGTGGAGTAATGAGTCAGAAAGTTTTCTTGCCAGGGATTGAGAAATGCCTGACCTCATTTCTGAGAACACTGCATGAGAGGGAGAGATTTTGCCCTTAGTGGAATTCTAAATATTTAGTGTAGACCTCTGAGCCTAAAGCAACTGCATCCCTGTTCCAAAAAAAAAAAAAAAATCTCTGATTATTCTTGTATTTACCTCTAGAGAAATAAATTTTAAATTTTTCGGTCAAATTTAAAACTAATTTTAGGTGCCAAAAGAATATAATAGTTAGTATATTCTAATTATTTTTTACTGAACATATAGGTTTCACCTAAGCTGTAACTTTATATACATAGCTTTATCTTTTAAATCATAAGTCTGGGAAGCCAATGGGGGGCCAGCCCCTTGCACCAAGGCAGGATTACCCATATCTGTTGCCTTTCTGACAAATATTTATCTAATTTCTTCTTATAGATCTGCAGGACTGAAGATGCTCCAGGCAATCTGTTTCAATGTCTAATCTGAGTCATCCTTGCTCCAAATGTATACCCAGTGTCTCTCAGATGCAGAGAAAAACAGGCACATAGTAGCCCTGTGGCTACATGGCACAAGTTTGACTGAACTGCTGGCAATTAAAATTTGGGGCATTTGGGGGTTTGGTGTGATTTGGCTTTTTTATAGTCCCTGGGTCTTTTAATCAATATATGTATTCCTTAAGAAGAATTAATACTGTGCCTAAGTAAAAGTATATAAATAATTGCACATTTTGTACCATTGTCATCTGCAGAGGATGCTTAATTCCTTAGGTGCACAACAAAGCCTCTGTGGCTGCAGCTACTCTTTGGGTGGCAGGCTGGGTGTAATCCCCAATGGTTGCAGGCAGCTCTCTGCTTTGCTTTTTGGTTTGCTCTACTTTGAGATTTATCTCAGGAAGTCAATAAACAATATTATTCACTGAATTCCATTTATTTGCCACAAATCTGTTTGAATTGACTACATCAGGGTTTGACTGCCACCTTATCTTGGTATCTGGTCATCAAACACACCCACGTGCATATAAAAGTCCATGGAAAAGTTACCAAAGCTCATAGCTTACTGAAGTTTTTTTTGTGGTAATTGTTCCAACTTATGATATTCTATAAAGGAAGTTCCTATATATACAAATTTTTTTTTAAATTATTTTATTTTTTTAAGGCAGCAGGTACCACTGTCTTTAATGAAAATCAGTCTTTTTATCCTAGAGACTAATATAGCTGCTGGCCCTGGAGTTTGAACCCTATCTCCCTAGACTGCCAGAGCATTCTCATTTTTCATCCCTGCTGAGAACACAGCTACAGTACATTTCCTAATTTCTATCATATGTTAGTGTATTTTGTGAAATACAATTCCTTTTTTTAAAAAATAAAAATAATCAAATAAAACACATTTGAATGAATAGATGTTTTCCACTTTTTGCCCTACTTGATCAACTCGAGAAGCCAGTAGTTATTTTCAATAAAGCTAGAATTTGTAAGACTTCAGTCAAAAATGTGACTTTTTTATATCTTATTCAATTTCATGTGGGTTATGCAGAAAATAAATTACATGCAACTGTACTACCTAAGTACCACTGCTGTATTTTTTTTTCACTGAGCAATTTTTGAAAGCAGTATAAATCATAGGCTAAATTCTGCTGCCCTTCCTCCAACCTTGCTGAGCCAAAATCCCATTAAAGTTAACTTTGAGATTTGGCCCCATGACTGGATGAGTATGGGAAAGCCTGTAATTTATAAGGCCATATCCAGCCTATTATACGTCTGGAAAATGTGCAGAAATATATTTTTAAGAGACTTTTCTCTCCAAGTTCCTAAAAAGGCCTGAGTAATTTCAGGGAGGCAATCTGATAGACAGATTTGTATGAATATTTATATAAATAATAACAGAGCCAATATTTCTAAATATTTTCTAAGAATATTCACTCAAGTAAAACAGTGAATGTGTCTTGGCTGTTTGTCTTCATTCCATTTACTTTCTGTGACTATTCCTGCAGATGAGTTCACAGTCAGGAGTGTTGAAGAATATTTGAGAATAATGACACTATTCACCAAGTGGATTTAAACTTGTATTTCAGAGCAGTTTCATCAGAAATCGCTCCTAATTTGTGAATAGAAATAATGTATGTAGCAAGTGAAGTTCAAAATTATCTTACATTTTTAATTTTGAATAGTGAGTCTTTCAAACATAAACAATCCACAGGTAATCTTCAGAGAACCTATTAAAAAAGTAATTTCCACTAATTCAAGAAAATTATAAAGATCTTCAGAATATATGCAAACAGAGAAAGGTTAAAACAATTAAGTAGGTTATTTACTACAAAATACCCATTCAGCCATAGAAACTAACACCAAATAGATGTACACTGCCCTGATGTACACTTGTGGTCTATTTGAAGACAAATGAAAATGCTTCTCTTAATATCAAATGAATACCCTTCAAAATGCTTCTTCAGGTCTTCAGTCATTACCATGAACATGTGTGGTGCAGAATTAAATACTGCAAATATGTGCATCTTAAAGGTCAGTGCCTGAATAGTGAAGCCTGTATTTACACCATAGAAATTAATAAATTCCCACATATCCTATATACCTGACATCAAGTCCTTCATTAAATATATTGAATTTTGGTGACTGGGATGAAAACTACCCAATAAAAATTTAGGAATGCCCTAAAAGCCACTTCAATTTTAGCCCGCGTCCCCACTGATAGCCAGGTCCTATCCAGGTGGGGGTCCACATTTTATCTTCTCCTGTTAAATTAAGGAAAGGAAATCCAGGGAAATGCATCAGTTAGGTCCATTTTTCTCCCTACTTACTGCCCACCAGAAAGGGAGAAGAGACTAAAGCTTCTGTCTGAACAAGCGGTATGGACACATTTACAGGACATGCAGAAAAGCTGGCATTCATTATAAACATCTCTTGGATCCATTAACAGTAAAGCTCAGTACAGATTTTAAAACTGTTCAAGCAACAGACATTTACTACAGGGTTAACTACTTAATTCATGGAAATTTTATAGTCTTATATGTTTAAACTGCTTGCACACATACATAAAACCCATATACTTAAATGTGCATATGGCCTACAATTGAGCATAGAAAAACTTCCATAACTTGTCAGACATAGCTGGTTACTATAGTTTGCAAGCACTAATATGACTGATTGATGTTAATGTGTTCTGATTAAATTTACTGCTGATTAGTTGATCATCACTTGGAACAACAAGAAATTATATTTCACTGTTTTTATTACACTGATTGGCATTTAGTTTATCAACCATGGCACCAATGGGAATTATCAGAGCTAATTGATTTCTAATGAGGATATATTAATTACATAAATGTAAGGAAATCCAATCAATTTCAATCTGTTTTATTTTAAGATGAGCAATCATGGAACTAAGAAAAGGAAACATCCAGAATCCTACAGTAATCCTTAGATAATGCACAAGTACATTGACCTCATACTTTAGATTGTTCTACCTGTGCAGTGGATATGCACTTCCAAGGCTTTTTCCTCTCGTTCTGACTGAAGATTTGAAGAACTGTATCTTTTTTCTTTTAAGTTTAACATATTGTTTTTTCATGAAGAAGTAATTCCTAATGGGAGAAATAATGATTTTGGTTTTATGCCATAGAGCTTCATATCTTCTGGTGTAAGAGAAAATTATTTTAAATAACACTGTTTTTAGTTTTAAAAACATGAGTAGAAAAGAATCAAGGACAAAAAATATAAAAGTTAAAAAAAAAAAGCGCAATTAAAAACCTCTTTAGAGTCCTTGCTTAAAATCTCATATATCTGCCTTCCATTGCTTGAGGGTGCCAAGACAAAATATTAACTAATTTTGCAGGTTTTAATACCGGCTTTCTGAATTTTGGTTTACGAGTCAATTGCACCCCTATTCTGTGGTTTCACATACTGATATCGTCAGTGCCATTAGCCCTAATTCAGCAAGGTACTTGTGGATGTGTGCAAATCCCATCCATGAGGGTTGCTGTCTGCTGAATTGGGATCTGCTGACATCACAAAATTAAACGGGGGAAAAAAACCCATAGTCAAGACTTTCATATATAACCAGAAAACTACCAGCTGTATATGTAGACTTCTGCTTTAATTTTCCAGGATACTGCCCCAGCCAGCCTGCTGAAGCTGCTCTGGACTATGGGGATGCAATATCCTCACACCAATGAACTTTCCTGCCTTTACTTCACATATTCATTCTCCCTCTCTCCCTTTCTCTTCATCAGAAGAATTTGGTGTTTTACAGCCTGCAGTCTCCATCCTGCCTTAATGCCTTCTGAAAGCTGCTTGTTGCAGGCTCAGGATCATATCTAATTTGTTTGCAAGTATTATCTTTAATGCTCTTGCTCTCTTTTAGACCTGCTAATGATGGCTGAAGTGTTTTACTTAATGTACAGAGAGGATTTTTTTTTAAATGCATTCTACTTGGGGAATAAGTCGACGGTTTCTTATGAGCACATGCTCCAAGAAGAAAGCACATACACTCCATCTTTAGGGAATTGCTGGCTTTCTTAACACCTCTCCAACATGATTCATGCTAAAGCTCTTAGAAATATCAGTCTGTCCATGTGTCCAACTTCCACAGGCTGTGCAGAAGCAGCAGGAGTGGCCTATTGGTATGAATAATTTATGGCAGGGGGTAAAGCATTTTTACATGTTCATATGTTCACCCATTAAATGCAATTCAAAACCCACAGGAATGCACAGAATGTAGGGACTTCACCAAGCTCCAGAAGCCTTAAAGGAAAAGAAACTTATCTGCCAACACTGAAATGAAAAATAACTTAAAAACACTGTTTCTAATGCATCATTTCAAATGGAGGATCTTAAGACACTTAATATTTCTTAATTATTTTACTGCTATAGTGCTGACCATAAGATAGATGCCAAACTGACAGAACAGTTATTACCTGAATGCTAAAGTTCAGCTTTACAGATGGATGTGCTTGCAGCATGCACTCATTAAAGAATACATTTCCAGACAGATTCAACTCTTTATATTATTACAAGACTCCTGAAATAAAGTTTATTATTCATTGATAAGATGTTTAGAAAGCATAGGGTATGTTTATTTTCATGAATCCTTACCGTAACTCACAAAGGGTTGTTTATTTTTTACAGTAAAATAGAAATATGTTCTATTTTCAAATGTGCGCAATTTATTAAAACACTCAAATTCCGTATTAAATATGCTTCTGCTTTTTTAAGCTTGAAATTCAGCTAATGGTGTTTAGCCACCAGTAAATACTACATCAGGAATAGAAAAAGGAAAACTACTCTCCCACTATGCTTATGGGGCCTGTGACATATTTCCAGGTGGACTGTGTTGTATGGGGAAGGGTAGGTATTCATATGTAGAGCTTGGGTATTTTAGAAGTGTCTAGCCAGAGCTGAAGCACCAGGTAAACGAACCCCAAGCTAACCATAAATTCAAGAGGTTCAGAGTTGAAAGTCCTCATCAATCTACTGGAAGATGCACAGTTGCTGTAGAACAAGAGTCTTTGAGAAGCAACACCTCGCTGGTATGGACAGTGTCAGTATTATCACTTTCAACAGAGCTGCAGCCTTGCTGGGAAGTCTGAGCAGCCCATAAAATATTTTGGTTATGCTGGGGGATGGCTCAGGCACAGAACAGTCTAAGTGGCAGACAGGAGCTGTAAGAAGATGGAGTCTGCACAGTGTAGGTGAAATCTACTGACAATTGGTCACAAAACTCTGATGAGTCACAACAGGGCAAGAAGAAAACACAGATGAATTTTCACGAGCTTGAAAAAAAGGAATGTCATTGACGCCAAACCAACCCCCTTGGCCAGATTTCAATTTCTGCTATAATTATGAGCATGTTAGAGACTTTCTTAAAAAGCAGTGTTTTAACTCTGGAAAGGGAGCCCTAACTCTGGAAAAGCCATCTGACTACTGATTCCCAAGATCTCCAAAAAGTATCACATGGGACAGAAAGGAAGCACAGAACGTTTCAGACCAGCTACTTTATATTTGACTAAATCACAAAAATCTCACAATAGGAGTGGCCAAATAAATCACCGATGATGATGGAGATGGGCCTGAAGAGCTCATGGGTGCAAAGCCAAGCACTGAGCGGTCAGGAGACTGATGAACTTTAATTTTTCCTATGTAATCTTCAAACACCTGATGACACATTTCTCTTGTTCCTTCCCATTGAACCACCACCATGTCCAGGGCCCAGAATGAGCAATGTTCAATTGATGAGCAGATCCTTTCTGGGGAAATGTGATGGGGGTCCAACGTGAGAAAGACAAGTTTGCCCTTTGCCTACTCCTTTGAAATCACTTATTTGTGTTCACTGAAATTAAAAACAAGTTTCTAAAACATTCTTCTGAGCCAGATATCAATGACATCAAAGCAGCAAGGTACCACAAGCTTAAAGGCATCATGAAGATGGTATTAAAACAGGAAAGCCTGAGGAACTATAACAGCAGTGAAGTTAGAATTAAAAAAACACAAACAAACAAACAATCAAACAAAACTTTTTTAAATTACATGAAAAACAAAACCCTACTTATTAAGTTTACATGCACTGTCAGGTTTACAGGTTTGTTGATGGTAAAGAAAGCCCAGTTTATTCTTTAATAGTCACACAAAATACGTTTACAGCTAAAAAATAACATTTTGTGAATACTTGCTATTTTAAAAAGTGGAAAAAAACATTTTGCATAAAACATGATTGATAATGTCAGTAATTTTTTTTCAGATAATATTTTGGGTTTAAAAATAAGTATAATTGTTTGGAAATTATTCAACAGCTTCTTGAAACACATTAGCCTTGGCGTTGTGCGTTTAGGGAAGTAGAGACCAGTGGTTAAATATGGCACTTCGCTGGATTTACTACCATGAACAGAATGACAATAGGAAGGATGCTACCACATCATTTTCTGACTTTATCGAAAGCAATACACTGGAGAAGGCATGTGAAGGTAGGCAGCCCTTACCACTGAAAGGGGGATATGCATCTTGGAAGATATGCTTTGCATCAAAACAGCTTTGGGAACAAAAACTGTTTCCCTGCAGAGGTATTTCTGATTCTGGATCTTTTATTGTGAAGGTTTTTGTTTCTCTATTGTGATGCTGAAATGGTTAACAGCTAACTTTTGAAATGAGATTTGAAAAGCTTGATGAAAGAGCCTGATGTTTTGCCTGATTTTTCTTTTCCTCTGCAGACAAAGGCCTTGAATGCTGAAGGCTGAAAAGCCTATTATCACAAGAAAGAAATGTAAGTAAACAAGGCATTACAATAATGAATTCTACAGTACACGGAGGCAAGAACCAGTTCTGTGCAGCAAGCAGTGAAAGATTTGGCTGTATATTGGCAATTTTTCAAAAATGATAACAATAAGAGGTTTTGTCACTTCAGACATGTAAATCAAAAGGATATTTCAGAACTAAAAATGATACTGAGAGTTTCTAACCATTGACCCCAAACCAGCATTCAAAAATAGACATTAAAACTAAGAAGCTATAATCCTACAAGCCATACACAATCAAATCTAAAGAGCTCAAACGATTGAAATTTTAAAGTCCATTTTAAATTAGGTTGGCAATAACTACTCTTATCCACGGGAGAAGGATTTCTGATATTCAAAGTTAAGATGTGATAAAAAGGAATAATCCAAAAATTATACCAAGAGTATATTTCAAAACCAGCATTTGTAATGGTCTGATATTCCTCAATCTTGTTCCTAAATAAACAGAAAATACAGAGGCCATGCACAAAGGTAGCTTGGACTATAAGATGCAGAGCATTTTATTTGTAGGAAGTTAAAGAGTGCATAAGTGAAATGTGAAGATAGTGTAATTTGATATTTAGGCTTTTCATAGCATATTAACAAACTGTGAAAATGTGCCTAAAAGCAAATAAAACCAGCAGCTTGGCCAAACTGGTGCAGTTTTGGCTGAGCAGAACGGGTCAAGTTAAAACTTATCTACTGGTAGAAGTTAAAGCTGCTTAAAATTCCCAAAGCAGAAGAGAGCATTTGTGTACGTGAGCAATAACTTACAAACTCTAAAAGAGCACAAAAAAGAAGGCAAAGTTTGCAACCCATTAATGGTGAATTGAGCCCTTTGCACTGCCTGTCTCATCTGTGAGGGAGGACAAGAGCCCTTGCTGCAGCAGCGAGGTGTAACTTTTTAATGCCACTGACAGCAGAGCACTGCTGACTTATCTGGGGCATCCTATGGGAACGAGCAGTGTCACTTCAAGAGACATATCCAAACAGCATGCAGGATTGGACTAGGCACTTGTTCCTTTCCTTACCTAAGCCCTCCTTACACACTCATATGGAGAGAAGCAAACAAAGGAGCAAAACAAGGCCTAAACAAAACACACACTCAGGTGAAGAGAAATTCCACCGCAGATGGGGTGTAGGTTGAATTCAGGTATTGGAACCAACCTCACTGAGATCTACACCGCATCCGGCAATGCCTGGGCCTGTGTGCGGGTTCTTGACCCCAACATGTCCTCCCCGGATGGGGGAGAAAGTCCTTGCCAGGAATAAGAGATGAACGGGACCTTTGGATCTTCTCGGTCTTCAGATTGTTTATTATATCTTATCAGTAATTTACATGCTGCCGACATAGCATGAAGCAGAACAAGTACCAAAAGACAAAATGCAGGAAACTCAAGGTCCTTTTAAAGGTAAATCACCCAATTCTCATTAGGAACATATATTATTATTACTTTTCTACCAGTGCTTAATGAACTATCTATTCACGTAGCCCTGTACTAGCCCTGTACTGCCGCACTAGCCCTGCGGCATTTCCTAACCAATCATTCTGTGCTACCAACACTGCAAAAAATGACCTTTGGAGTACAGCGTAATACAGAGTCCTCTTGCACAGATGGTCATCAAAGAGTGAGCACCCAGGCTGCAACATGAAGGCAACCCCAAAGTTAGGATGTGGTCCATGGAGAAAACTGTATGTCTTGGAGGGATCAGATTGGGCTTATATCCAGGCTTGGATCACCCCAAGCTACAAGTATTTCTGTGCAGCCCAGTGAATTCCAGTGCAAACACCCAAAGCAGTGCCAGTCCAAGCCTTCTCCAGGACCAGAAGTGAGAATAATATGTCACAAAATGTCCCCCCCAAGTTCAGAAATATCTGTGTGGTGTTGGGTGGCATAACATGACATGGTCTTACACAGCTATGGGTACTTTTGAGTAGAGAAGTTCAACATGTTCTGAATTAGTATTTGCTAATCCAGATTCCTTAAAAAGACAAGATCTTTCAGTAGCAGAAGTAGCTACAGAGAAAAACAAAGAAAAAAAAGAAAAAAAAGAAACCTCCAAACAAAACAAAACAAATCATAAAACAAAACAAAAAACAAAACAAAAAACCAAACCAAAAACCCCCAACAAAACAAACACACACAAAAAAAAACCACCAAAAAAAAACCAAACAAAAAAAACCCCCAACCCAAAGAAGCCCTTGACCTCTTTAAGATCTACAGTAATCATGTATATTTATATGAATCACGACATTATTAAACTGTGAGACCTTTGTTAAGGTTTCTACAACCGGCCCAGAGTAGAGCTGAAACTTGTACTCTCCAGGGAAATGGCCACTTCCCTAAAGGTCTGCTCTAGCTTCAACATGGAGCTGAACAACTGAAAAAGCAGCTCATGGTTTCAGCTAGCACCAAAATTAGAATCAAGACCAAAGATTTGGTTCATGATTCGTCCCTGCTAGATCTGCTCTGCTGAAGGCAAGAAAAGTGAGTTTCAGTTAAAGTTCCGGCTCAGGATATGTAAATGAACTAAATAAAGTGTTAGAAACCTTGATCTTTTTCAGTGATAAATAGTCCACTTGGGGTTCTTTTACTGATTCCATTTTATAAATCATTTTAATGTACATGTGAGGTAATATTTTCATGCCAATTTGAGCTGCTTGGTGCAGACTACCATAGGATATATATACATATATCTATACAAAAATTAGGATGAACTAAGAAAACAGATCAAATAGTATAAATATTCGCACTGTGAAACAAAACTTGATTATTTGCTGAAACATGTAATTAGGCATTAATACTTCATAACATGGAAACATTTATCTAAAAATACAAAAAACTGTATTTCTCCTATTATTGTTACAGAGACCTAATCATTACTGCTTTCAGAGACAGAAATTGCTGCCATGAATGTGCAAACTCTTGTTTAAATAATGTGCAAGGCAAACAAAAGTAACAATTAAATTTTCCGCAGACTTTTTATTCAGAAGCAGTTGGTACTTAGTACACTTACTGGAAGCAATTGGGATTACAGGTGATTGTGCAACTTTCAGCAATATAAGTTACTAAACTTTCTGTCTTATCAGCATATCTCATGAATGCAGAAAATTTATTGCTGTTATAATGAAAAGTTGTTGCAATAGCCATTGGTCTGGTATATTTTTTTCTCAACATTAAATGGTTCCTCTAGAATTTTCTACTTTTCACATACATAATTATTTCCCTATGGATTGAAGTGATTTTCGTAACTCATTGACAACATCAACATACTTTATGTATCTAGAAGTTGAACCCGATATTTGTATTAAATTACTCCACTTGGATTAAAATATAGGTAGTGAACTACAGCTTCCAGACTCATTCCACAATGTTCGTGCTGAGTAGATCACAAAACCATTAAAGTGTTATTGTAAAGCTCAAGAAGGTCTGGGGGGTTGGGAAGGGTGGTGGGGAATGGGACAAACCAGAATGAGAACAACCTAGAAAACCTAGAAAAATGCTGAATTTCCATATACCTTACGGACTTAGTGTATGTAATTTATCTAGAGAAGACAATGTAATGCAGGAATGAGGAATAACACAGCATGATATGAAGAGGAATTTCATGGCAAATCAATTTACTTTTTGTGAAAGGAAAGGAAGCTATAAAAGGTTGTCATTGGACAATTTTGTCCTAATAGGAGAGTGTAGATTTTAGGCCATGTGCCAGGCTGTTTATCTGTGGAAGCTATTGAGTGGGTCACAGACAAGAAAGCATTACATACCTGTATCTATTTTTTTTTTTTTTGGTGGCTATAATTGTACCCTTTAATTTCCAGCCTAACAACAGACTCATGAAACAGAGGAGCTTTGCTGAGCATTGTGTCCAAATTAACAAGTTATAATGAAATTTTTTTTCACTATAAACTTTTACCTAGAAATATTTTCCCACTGTGGGAAGTCCATTTGGCTCACAGTGAACACTCCCCTTCCGACAGAAGCTTTATCTGGTGCCTGTTTAGGTACCACCCAGAGCTGTAAGCTTCTTGGCACTATGAGGATATATTTCATGCCTAATATGAACACATCTGATGGGTACAGTCCCTGTTGGCCACCTGTCTGGTGCATGGTTTAATAGCTAATTCTGATTACCTCCGAGGGTAAAAGTGTTTTTTCTGCTTTTGCTCAGCTTCTGTTTTCATTTTTCATTGGTCCGGGCCTTAAATTATACCTGTCTGCTTCATATATCTTGTTGGGTTACTGCTCCATGCAGCTGCACCTGAGAAACCAAAGCCCTGTTAGACTGGGTGCTATACAAACATCAACTTAAAAAACAAAAAGAGATTGATCCTGGCATAAGGAATAAGGCAGAAGGAGTATGTCTGAGGAGATGCAGCAATGCTGTTTGCAAATTTTGTAAGACTTTCTTACAGAGTGCTTTAAAAAGTAAGTGTATTTGCTAAAGTTAAGTCAGAAGAGCTGACAAAAAAAGAAAAATCAAGGTGACAAAAAGGAATGAACTGGTGCAGGTAGGACTGACCACAGATTTAAATCAGGCTGGTTTAGCTAATCCCAGAATCATACAATACATACACATCAATGCACGTAGATCTAGTCTGCCTGGAAATACATCCATTTGCCTTATTTTTAACAATGCAGCCTGTATTAATGTTTGTATAATAAGGTGTTAATGATTAGATAATAAAGATCTGCACGCCTTAAAGCAGCAGTCCTCTGCAGCTGAAGGTCGTCACCTGCAGGGAAAAGAGGTCCTCACTTCTTCATACCTTAACAGTAAAAAGCTTGGACAAGACTTAGGCCTAATTTACTAGCTGGCTATTACTGGATTTTATGTTCTTTATAAAGAATTTTGGTGTTAGGCTTCTTTCTGTTACATTTATAAAATTATGCTGCTTTTTACATATTTTATTCGGTATTTTTGTTACACAAATTAATTTACAGTGGTCTGGTTTTAACATATTCAATTAACTTCTTCTAAAACCAGTGCTATGAAATGCTTTAGTTTTTCAGGCTCCGTTCCCTGGAAAGCTGCCTGTGATTCCCAGTCAGGTATGGAAGTCTTCTGTCCCTTTGAGAATGTATATTCAGTGTCTGACTCCTCCTTCCATCTGGTGTCTCAGATCACTGAGATGGATGGGTGGCAAGGGTGGTGCTACAAGTTTCAGCATTACAGCATTGAAGATGTCCCCACGTAAACACCAAGTAACACAGCAAAGGTCCTAGAACAAATCCTGCTACCCAGACAAGCTAGGAGAGCTGAGCTTCTCCCTAAAGACTGGATGCTGCCAGCTTTCTGGATGTCAGTTAAACATTGGGGGACCTTCAGTTCTGTATCCCCAGAGTATAACAAACACTGCTTTACTCCCCCATCCTATTCCTTAGACTTACTGAAAAAAATCCCTGCAGACATTTTTACTTATATAATCAACTTATGGGTTAAAATCATCAAGGGATAAAGAATAGGTATTGTATCAACAGTTCACTACTGCAGTAAAACACATTTGTAAAAATTAGAAACTTGTTAAATAAGACCTTGATGATAATTGCTAAAGTTGAGTATTTATGGTGAAGTGACACAGACTTAGTCATCACAAAAGCAAAATTCAGCATTTTGAAACTGTTGGTTTTCACTGACTATTGCAATTCAATATGCTATCACTGGAATTATTTATTGATCTATTTAACAGTTTTACAGACCATTGCCATATACTCTTTTATGTTCAGTCCATCTTGTACTATGACACTTTTCCTGGATGAACCATGAGTAATAAATTCCATGTTTGCTATGTGTTTTTGCAAAACTATAAAATCTATGGAGGCATCAAAAATAAACTTTAATAACACAGATGATGCCCAGACATTCCTTTCCTATTGAAACTCCTAAGGGCTAACTTACAGAGGAATCTAGATGAGCATTTCCCCCTGATTTCAGTAAAACCTATGAATAAATCCTCAACTTAGCCACTGAAACATCTTACTTGTAGATGATTGCCATCTAATACCATCTCCTTTCCTGATTTAGGAACCTGTGGGAACAGAGAGCACTTGTGGGAGAGGAGAGAGCTGCTTTACTGGACACAATTGCAGTTCAGAGGAGAAGACAAGCCCCAGGAGATAGAGGCTGAGGAGCTGGATTTGGGCACCTAACTCAGATCAGGTGTGCTCCTTCAGTGGGATCCCAAGGAATGAGACACATCCTGCAAACACACTCTGCTCCCATTCACAGCACAAACTTCAATCAACATCTTCCATCCCCTGGGTCAGTTCAGGATGAAATTTTCCAGGTGTCCCACTGTTGCTGTTCACTTGATATAGTTAGCACAGGAACAAAGAGAGGCAGAACATATAGAATACTGTTAATTAACATGAACAGAATATTCCTGCTCCAAGACATATCTTTTATTTATTCATTTGGAATTTGGAAAGTACAGAATAACCAAGTAACTTGCCCATGGGGGATCTGGTGGAGCTGAATTTAAGCACATTTTGTGGATCATAGAGAAGAAGAGTATGAATCTTGGTTCTTCATCTCACTAACTGATGCTCTAACTACTCAACTCCTCTGGACATATGCACACAGTCTCTCCCCCACTCACTCCCTCTCCCTCCTTCTGTTTCATGCTTCGAGCCCACCTGCTGACTGTCCTCCTGTTTCTTTGCACAGACTGAGATGTTGGCTTTGGTGCTGGGCAGCAGTGATAGCAAACCATATGTAAGTTTCTATATGCTAAAGAATGGAAATATTTCCTAGTTGAGTCGTGTCCTAAAAGCTGTACCAATTTTGTCAACTACAATTCTGCTATTTTTAAAAGAATTTATAGAGTTCTCCCTTTATATTTTTTGCATATTTTAATAGAAGCAATTAAAGAGAAAAAAAGGTTGAAAGATGCAGATGCAACGAAAATGTTTAGAAAATGAAAATGAAGTTTTACACTCCAGTACCCAAATTCAGCTAAGACATACTTGGACTGGAACAATTAAATTGCCACACTTAGTCTGACTTCAAAAAATTTATGTACACTATCTACATGTGTATCTATTTTTTTATTAAATGACAAGAATAGAGGAAAAAAAAAAGAGTTTGTACATAAAACTTACCATTTTACCACATTTGCTAATGACAAATAACACACCATCAGTATTGGACTTGCTTGGAATTGAAGAACAAGATCTTCAGATATCTATAAAAGAGAGCTTAAGTATTTCAGTTTTAAATGTGGTACTAAGAAAAAGAGAAAATCTTGCAGAAGAAAATGAGAGATGAGTCTTTGTTATCCATGTGGGTGGGTTTTCACCATCATCTGCTTTTCCTCAGTCCTGGTTCTCAGAGAGGATCGGGAAAGCAAGACTGGTGGCACTTAAATTGACTTGTTGGCCTTTACGTTGGGACAGTGCTTAGCAGCTGGGCCAGGCAAATCAGCCAGCTGGGATACAGGCACAATAGCTCACCCTGAAATCTGAAGCAAGGACAGCCAAGTACACATTGAGCTGTCCTCTAAACTTGAAAGCTCATGACCATTTGTCACAGCCTCCAGGAAAGTATGGATATGAGCAGGTATATGATCTTTTACTTACAACCCCAGACAATCTTTTGGTAACCTTATATGAGTGCCAAGACCTCACTGTTTTTCTGTCAGTACACCTAGCTACAAACTGACCAGAAACTAGTCCTCAGTATTTTAAGGGGATTAGTGCTAAGTATTTTAACAGTAAAACTTTTCCAATAAGAAGAAAAAGCATTTTACCCTTTGGTCAATAAACACTTTCAAGCACTGCAAAAGCTGCACGAGAGCACTCTAAAGGTTTGGGAATACTAAGCCCTGATTGATTAGAATTAAGCATTTATAATGAAAGAACTGATTGTCTCATTCACGCCTCAGAGATATTTGAGGGATGCAGGTTTTAAAATAAGACATTTTTAATGCAAAATTCAACAGAGTAGTTGCAGCTAAGGAGTCTGAACTAGTGAAGCAGGCATTCTCCCGTTCTGTCACTTTATTTGTAAATCCATATTCCCTCTGGTGGGTCAGGTTTTGTTTTAATGCATTTGAATATTGTGGCACATCACAAGCATTGTAAGATGGGGCTTAACTGCTAGGATGGAAGAGTGTTGATTTTATGCCATGCCTTGCGATAAATGTGCCTTTGTGTAAAGCAGTAAAAATTGGTAGAGATGGGATACAAGTAGCAGTAAAAAGAAAAATGTTGAGACTCTTTTAAAATACATCCTGCAGTTTAGCTATAAAGCTCCTTATTTTTAGAAAACCAGTAGAATTGTTCAGGCTCTGCCCCTGCAGTTTCAATAGCAGTCTAGTGCTTTAAAACCCTGACCTTGAAAAGAAAGCGTTTACATTGTAAATGTACTGGCAGTATGGAGACTATTCTATGACTGAGTATCCAACTGCGGCAAAAAGTTCAGAAGCAGGTTTTCTTTCTTCTGAAAGGCCTAATCCATGGGGCTTTTTTAGTGGTAAAAGCACTTGTCACTAATTGTGACTTAGTTCTAGCAGTGAATCTGTATAATTCTCAGATTTCACACAGCCAATTAATTTCCATGAATACCAGGAATCACAGACTTTGATAGGTGTTAATATACAGCATTTTTTGATGCTTAGATTTTCTGCAAACATAGGGGACCTCTCAAAGCTGGTTCTTGTGTCTAAAATGAAGTTTGGTTTCATAGCTTGGGATCACACACACCACTTTATGATGACCAAAGTACTTAAAGGATAAGCCGAAAACAATCCGTGGAGGTAGCACAGGGATGAAGTGTGGCACCAGAGGGATGTGCAGCCCCCCTGCTCTTGGGCTGCCTGTCAGAGGAAGGAGGATGGAGAATAGGCAATGCCCAGCTGCAGGGACTCCCTGCATTGGGTCCAATTCACAGCAAATCCTTTGTAACACATATCAACTTCAAGAATCTCCTTGAAAAAGGCTTACTTGCCCCAGCTGCTCACAAAGTTAACAGGTTCTCAGCTCTGCTCTTAAGACCTTGGTCACAACCTTATGGTTTAGGGAGACTTCTCTCTTGCTTCTAGAGCACAGATTTACCATTTTTATTATGGACAAAAAAAAATGAGCGCACCTCTCCAATCCTACAATTCTCATCCTTTAAAACCAGGTTGAGTGTTCTAAGCATTAATAAACAAATCTGTTAATTTGTGCTAAAATTAAACTGTTTATTTAAAGAAATTTAACATCTGTTCTTTGACCTGAATAATCTTAAAACTAGACTCTCTTAACTCTTCATGTAGTTAAAATTAATCGAAAACTTGTGCACAAGCTGTACTACATAAAAATAGATTGTAGTGAAGATAAGTTGCTAATTATTGTTTTATATAATTGTTGTAAATATACAGGATCCAAAGAGGGTCAGGTCAACAGTTAACTCTAAAGTGGAGCTACTTCAGAGATGTAGCCAGTCACCATCCTCCTCTACAGCTGGTCCTCACCAAAGAAGTCTGCTAGATATTACAGGCATTCAGCTCTAGGAGGTAGACTGGACATGTCAAGTCTCCAGTGCTAGTATATGTTTTTTGCACAAGTCTCACTGGCTAAAGCTGACATTAATGACTGAAAGATCATTAAGTCTTCACATCATTGTTGCCTCAACTCAACAACAAATTGAAAAAGCTCTGTTAGGAAAACTGGGGTGTCCTGGCTTTAGCATGGGATAGACTTAAATTCCCCCCTAGTAGCTGGTACTGTGCTGTGTTTTGGATTTAGGATGACAATAATATTGACGTTTTAGTTGTTGATGTCCAGAGCTTACACTAAGTCAAGGACATCTTAACTATTCATACTGCCTGTCCATGAGGAGGGTGCAGGTGCACAAGGAGCTGGGCGGGGACACACACAGGGCAGCTGACCCCAGCAGACCCAAGGGATATACCATATCATTTGGCATCATAGTGAACAAAAAATAGAGGGGAGTTTGCTGTGGGCTAGTAGCTACTGCTTGGGGACTGGCTGGGCGTTGGTCAGTGGGTGGGTGAGCAATTGCATTGTGCAGAGCTTGTTTTGTATATCCCTTTATCATTATTGCTATTTTCCCTTGCCTTCCTGTCCTATTACACTGTCATTATCTCAGCACATGAGTTTTACCCTTTTCCCAGTTCTCTCCCAGATCTCACGGGAGGGGAGTGAGAAAGTGGCTGTGTGGTGTTTAGCTGCCTGACAGGTTAAACTGCAACATGCTGCACCAGTAGCAGATCCTTTCAAGTTGCAGTGGTACCACAACTGTGCTAAAGAAGCCTGATGAAAGCTGTCACTGGGAAAGATCTAGAAATTTCATTAGCTGATTGTACCATGCTACATTGAATGAACTGATGAAATCATTAAAAATAAAAACCCACCAATTGTGGGCATGTTCCATGAATTTGTGCTAAGTACGATATAAACATGACCTTTTAGAGCAGTCTCGGGAAAATGTGATACTGGGACAGCCTCAAAGAGGCTACTGAGGCAGCAGTTCATGCTATCCAGGCTCTCAAGTCTCTCAAACATCCTCAGCACTCTGTGTTATGCTTCTTAAGTAAATAATTGGTGCACTCTTCACATCACAGCTGGACAGTTTAATACAGAGCTGGTTATATTCCAGTGTCAATGGCAGCTTGATAGTTATGTCCAGGGACTCCATTTGACAAGATAAATAATCAGGTCATTGTGCACTGCTTGCTACGCATTCGATTGAATCCCACCTGCAAGAATTCATCAAATGAAGCCAACAAGACAATGTCATTCTAGCAGTTGATATCCTGAAGTAAAACAGTGTCAACTCAATGGTACATCAAGCAGTCAATGAAGACCTCAAAAAAATGATAGTAGAAGGTCACAGCCTTGCCAAATAAATCCCCCTTGTTAACAGGGAAAGCACAAAACAGCTATATACACTTTTAGGGTTTTATAAATAAACAGGGCAGTCAGTTTGGGAGTTAATTTTCATTTAAAAGGTTATCTTGAATAAAGTACTGCTCTGTTCCTCTGATCTTCTTATCATAGCAAAATAGGGGATTCTCTATATTCTTGAAGTACTTAAAGCTATGAAAGACTGTGCCCTATACTCTAACACAATGCTGTAGGATTAACAATCATTTCCCCCCTTAAACACTGTTGTTTTGAGAAGTTCTTCTGCAGAAAATTTCATGGACTGTTGGAACCCTGGGGTTAGAGAATTTAGGTTTCTGGGATATAATAATATATATATGTAACAATACGGAGGATTTTGGGTGTGAATTAGCTCTTCCTCATTTCTCCTTCTGCTTCACAAAACTAAGTACTCTGTTATTGGGTCAAAAAACCCACGTTGCAGGTCATGAATAGATAGTTATTGGATTGTAAGTAAAAACATATTACTTGGTATTTCATAATTGGTTGATTTAGACTTTAAAAGGCCTTGAAAGTTAGAAGTTGGGGCCTTTTTCCACCCTGCCAACTAAGAGGCACACTGTGCAGCTGTATTACTGATAAGATATAATAAACAACTAAGTCTGAACAAGAATTCTCGATCTCCTGCATTTTAATTCAAACTCTGAGTAAAAGAACTCAAAATACAAAACCAGAGAAAATTAATAATGGACAGTGTGGGAAACTGTCAAAATGGTTGCTTTTTCCTAAATGGAAGTGACTTCCCAGTATGAAGCTGCATCTATACCCTGCTTAAATGATCAGAGCCAGAATACAGCCTACCAGACTCCCTGCCCTGGCTCTCTGAGGGCACACAGAGGGACATAGGATTGGTTACAGCTGAGCTCCCAGTGTCCACAGTATAAAAAACTCAGGCTGCCCACCAGTCCCAGGTACCTTTGTAGCATATGGTATGAGGTACAGGATGAGTGTGCTCCTAGGAAAGATGCCAAGAAATCCAGTCTGCAGGCTGTCAGCCAGACCATGGCACCAGCACGGCAAAAGCAATGCAGAGCAGCAGCCTGGTCATCCTGCAGCTCAACCTGCTGACACCACCAGCACAGCCCCAGCCCATGCCAAGGGACAGAGGACCCAGAAATCCAGTCTAACCCTGCTCTTCCCTGGCTGCTTTGAGGCTTGCAGTGCTGGTGTGCAGAGAGCTTACGATGAAAAAGCAGGGCATTAGAAGCTTATATCCACAGAGGCATTTTGAGAAGAACAGCATGTTTCCATTGTTCTTCCTGCAGCTGAGATCACAGGCTTCTCTTAATGAAAGTAGCTGCTGGCTATATTCTTAATGGCAACACTATGATGACAGAAAGGGGGGGAAAAAAAGATAATTTCTATTTTTAGGCAAACATTTGAATCTGGAACTAGAAACACACAATGCCCCTCACTGGAATAATTTATTTATTTGATAATGTTAGACAGCAGAGCTGTCTTGGATGCCATTTCTGAGCATTTCTCATACTATCTTCCATGCACTTCCTTAAAAGGTCAATTTCCTTTGAAATTTTAGGTATTATTTATGTTGGATTTTGGATAATTACATGATTTCTGCAAACTTCTTGTTTATCTTGAGCTTAAGTTGAACTTTATTTCAGTGCAGTTGGTCTTTTTCCTTGACACAGAATATTTTCTGCACTTAAGCACCTGCAGCTAGTCACACACAAGTCCTTGAAAACAGAGTAAATAGGTCATCCTGTCTATTTCTCTGCCACAAGGAAGAATCAACTATACCTATGTCATTCCTGGCAGACATTTGTCCAACTTGTTCTAAACAGTTCTAATGATTGAATTTTCCCAATTTCCTTATCTCTTCCAACACTTAAATATCTTCTCAAAATTGTAATCCTTACAAGATTATTAAGAATTAAACCATACCACCACATTTTGCACTGGAATCCTTTAAATTAATGTGAAATGACATTTTAATCTAAAAATTAACAACTGTGCCTAGCAGTTTGTTCATGGTGGGTGTCCTCTCACACAATAAGAGATAAAGAATGACCACTAACCTTCCAGCTCTACAAGCAATTGCAAATTCCTTCTCCTCATTTCACTTTTCCTAATTCTGGGAGCAGACATTGCATATTTTGAGCTACCTGCACATCTTTCAAGGTACCTCAGGAGGCCTTTACTGAGATGTTAGATGTTTATGTGGAAGGCAATGTGGTGCTATGATTAAAATTATACTGTAAGCATCTAGATAGTGTATCATGAACACAGATCTTCCAATTGTATGTACTTGCTCTTTGAATCATGTTGTCTCACTGAAATATTATTTGAGACCCTGGCAATAATCTTGTGTCTCTGGGCCCCACCCAGCTATTGCATGCAATATAGAGCCTATTAGAGGGGACAGCTTTCCATAGACTGACTTCTTCTGCTTTTTCCAGCTCCCATTTGCTCACCCCATCCTGCTTCCTTTCAAGACTAAACTCTGGCTGTGAGGAAAGCTGTCTCTTCACCATGCACTGGTATGCCTTGTTGAGCAACGCCTTGATCCTTTCACAGTGCCAGTAATAAATACTAACAAAGCATAACTAAATTCAAAATAATGACAGTATATCATCAAAAGCTGTTTCAGTAATAATAGTAACAAACAGTTGTGGGTATTTCATGTAAATGGGCAATCTTTTAAATTAAAATGCTCTTCAGAAAATGTATTGTATTTCTTTAGAGATTCACAAAACAGTGTTTTCATTTAAGAACTCTCCATAATATACAGGTTTTTGAAGAAATTTCAAGGTAGACATATAAAACTTTACTGTTGGGTCTTTTTCCACAGTAGGAGCAGTAGCTGGCATGGTCCCTTCATTCACCCTCCTGCCAGCTGCTTTATTAGCTGTTTTAGCTGTCGTGATGCAGGACAAACAAGCCACCAGAGAGACCAGTTGAAAGGCAGGTTAAGCAGCTGAATGAAAGAGGGGTGGAGGAACAGGGGAGCATAAAACAAATACCTTAAAAAAATTTTAAAATTTTGCTCTGCTTTTCTTTAAGTAAAAAAAGGCTACAGGATTTACTGAGGCACCTGTTCTTTTTCCTGAAGTGCAGAACTCTGATTTTCTGAAAAGCTGGAGACTGCTGAAATTGCCTGCACTCATTACCTGAGCAAAGACTGACCCATCTTAGGAATATTTTTCTCTGTAAGTTATAACAACCAAGCTTGAATAGGCTTATTTATTATTGTGCAGGCACAAAGTAACTGGAAAGAGGAAGAAAATTAAGAGGTCTTTTCCTGCCTCCATTACTACTGGTCGCTGGGTCACCTTCTCCACCCCCTGCAAGACAACGGTGGGTGTGCAGCTCTCCTTTGTCTCCAGCCAAGGTTGCCTGGGGTCGTGCGCTGTATTTCCCTCGGGCACCATTGGAACCTCTGCAACTCTGCACAGCTAAAATCCCTGTGTGCAGAGCACAGTGGCAAGTCCAAAGGGACTTCTGCTGCAGCACAAAGAGAACCCAGCCCTTTTTGGGTACATCAAACCAAGTGTCCTAATTGCTTGTGAACCCCACTTTACAAAGAGAAGCTTTAGAAAAAGCAGATTGAGCTCCTCAAAGGATAAGTCCTGGTGGGGTTCTCCTGAATCTGAGAGGCAGTAAGGCACCTCCTGTCCCAGCAGAGCAGCTCAGAGGCAGATTACCCTGCTCTGCATGCATGCAGCCGAGCACAACTCCAACATATGTTCTTTGCTTTTTTGGCTGAAGTTACTGTTGTCTTTCCTCTCATTCTCTCCCCCCAGCTCTCTCTCACTCTAACTCTCATAGGAGCAATAAATGCCAGCAGTAAATATTCTCAGCCTTACAAGGATTTCAGTAAATTAAGGTTCACATCCAAGCTTTGGGCAACTTCCTGTGTTCTAAATGGGATCCAAATGAAGGTTTTCCAAGGTCTATACAGTATAATAATAATAAAAAACATATCTAAATCATTAAAATGAGTGACAGCATTCCCTATACTAGTTCTGGGCTCCATAAATAATGTATAAAACCAATCTGCATTATATTAGCAAAAGATAAAAATTAGAAAAGGGTGAGAGTAAAACCATTTCATTTTTTGGTGACACAAAGAACATCGTCCCCGCTCCTGAGCTGCGAGCTCCATCTTGTGGGCGGTGGTGGAGGTGAAATGGTTTTCTGCTTATCGCAATACTATTATCCTTTAAATTTTCAGGCATTTAAAATAAATAGTTATGATAATACAAGCTCTATATTGAAAAATAACAGAAAGTCAAAGGAGGTAAAGCAAACCAGCCCAATCCCCCCCTCTTGCAGCCCCACGACCTGATATGCCTCTGCTGCATCTCACCTTTTCTCCTAAACTCTCTTGTGAGAAATGGATCAGTAATTTGTTGTCATCACTTATGGTGGCAACAGCCCAAATGACTGCACGCTGTCATTCCCTGTGTCCCCACTCGTGAGCCGAGCGCTGCCCATGGTGTCATGCCCATGGAACCATGCCTCCCCTGCCCTGCTCTCCCTGCTGCTGGCAGGATGCCCATGGAGGCAGGGATGGGCTCCCATGGAGCCACCTGGGCTTTGGGCCAAGGCTTCATGGAGATTTCTGGGCCAAGCTCTCTTTCTGGTCCTACCCTACGGATTTTTCCACCAGTGTAGGGTGGAGCCTTGTAATAGTGCTTTGGTTCAGCTCAGCTTTACAGGGGTCAGGGCTTGCAGCTGGGCTCCTTGGGGAGTGAACCCCATGGAACACAGCTCGACCTGCTCTGGGGTGGCAGAGGGCTGCGTGGGAGCCCACGCTGTGCTGGCCAGGACAAAGCTCAGCCTCCCTTCTTCTGTCCCCACCCACACCTGGCAAATCTCGCTGGTAGGAATCCTCCCCCAAAAAAGTTTGCAATTGCTATTTCGTTTATGCAACATTTAGAATGTACTTCCAGGATGAAAGACTACTTATCTGGTTAGCTTTATTGCCTAATTTCATCCCATTATGCCTTGATATATACCCTTTGATGCCAGGAGCTCCTGTAGGGCAGCACTATCTCTTCAAGCCACTCTTCAAATATGTGTGAATACATCCCTCATTCTCTTACCAAGAGACATGAGATAAAGCATTAAAAACCTAGGCTTTTCTAGTGATTGACTTTTTCTTTTCTTTTTCTTAACACACTCTACAGAACTGGAGAGGCTTTAAATTTAACCATTACTTTCTAGACACTATTAACCCAAAAAAAGTGCTTTGTTACAGGCAATGGTGAATAGCAGCGTACAGTTTCCAAAGCAATACCCTCCTAAGCACTACAAAATGCAGTAATCTCTGCTCTGTCAATCTCTTAATTAATAGAAATTTGGACACAGCCTTGGCTTTTAAAAATTGCAGACCAGAGCACAGAAGAGGCCTAAGGAATGAGACAATATCAAAAAAGGGGGGACACAGCTATTTCATCAAAAATGGGCAAAATCTCCCTGCAGAGCAGACCACAGCAGAAATGACACACAGAGTAAGCACATTAATGAAGTGTGTGGGTTTCCACAGCTGCTGTGCCACCACAGGTATGGAGCCACTTTCCTCCACCCACTGGTGAGAATGGAGCCGGATGTTTTTGGAGACAGGATACATACTTTGCAAACAAGGAATTGGAGCTGAGGCTGAGCAGGGGGCTCTCTCTGAATGCCCAGGTGTTTCTAAATTGTAGCTCTGAGTCTCCCAGTTCTTAGAGATCTGCGAAAGAACAAAATGCAAATCTAGTCCCCTTCCTTTTTCCTTCCAATGCAACTATGTAGTTTGGCTATACTGGGCACTTATGTCCAAAAGGATCTGCACTAGACCTCAAAACTCCAAACCTTGTATGAAACCCATGGGACAAGTGGAAACCTACAGAGAGGTGAAGGACAATAGGCTGGAGGACCATGCCATTTGTTTCTCAGCTGAGACAGGAGCTCACCTTGACCGTGCTGGAAGGTAGAAGTGTGCTGATCCTGCTCTTGAACACAGCGAAGCCCAGACTTTGAAGCAAGGTGGTGAGCTGGGGTACTGGGACCAACAATATCTTTTGTGATGGAGGAAGAAAAAGCAAGACATGAAAACCAGAGGAAAGAAAGGCAAAAATTAAGGAGCTTACAAATTTAACCTTGCATATATTAGGTAAAATACAATGTTGGTGCTTTGTAGCACTTATACTCAAAGCAGAAGGAAGTACTGTTCGGTGGACTGATGCAGTTCAGTGGCCATCAGCTGTTTATAAATCAAGTACCCACACAAACTGCAAACTGCCCTGCTGCCATGACAAAGACACAGTGATTAATGCTTCCATTACGGATTAGGGAGGCACGAAGGTAGTATTACATATAATACTAAGATGTTACCTTTTTTTCCACTTCTCAGCTGAAGGCCAAGCAAAGTTTGGTCAATATTGCTCAGAACTAAACTGTTAGGGGAGTACCATATGTTTTATTTTATAATATACACACTTGCCAGTCCTTGCAAGCAGTTTTATGATTTTTTTTTTAATAAATTCAATAATTATTGTGTAGTATTTGTCAGTATTTTCTTGCACTTATTTCCCTATCTGTGGTAGTAAGTTTCTGTACAGGCTGTATTTTAGCATATGTGTATATATAATTCCATTTTCTTTGCTGAGGCAGTTTTTCAGTCTCTGCAGTGTGGCATCAATCCAGTAGCTACAAATCATCTAGTCTCTTCAGCCTGGAGAAGAAAGGAATGGCTAGAAATCCTCCAGATTCTTCAGGGAGAATGAGCAAAAGAGAGTCTGAAGACTTACAGCAGGAAGAATCATCATGCCCCAGTTCGCACAGAGACTGATCCTCCACTGCCAAGAGGATCGGGAGGGATCTGGGATGTGGTGAATCCAGCACACATGGCAGTCCGCATTATCCCTCCCCTCCAGACCATAAGGCTGTTTCCTCTCATATTCTTTTTCTATACAAACTCCTGCAAGTAAACTCTGATTAGCCCAGCTCTTGGAAGGGAATAAATACAGGGGTGTAGCTGGACTATTTTCCCACATTGTACACGTCCTGAAAAACCTCAAGAAACTACAACATCTGTAACAACCTCTCCTCTCCAATGCCTTTCTGTGCTCCCTGCTATTTTTGTCCGCCTGTGTGCAGAGACTCAGAGGATTCCACAAAGGCATTTCCCAACCTCATTAATTGACCAATTGGGGTAAAAAAAGTCACAGACACTGGAAAAGCTAATATGTGAGTCTGGATTTCCATATTTTAAAACATACCTGTGTCTTTGGTTTTCTTGTACATCTGATCTGCAGCAGGACTGTTGCTACCCTTTGCATCTCCCTAGTGCCCATGCTTGTGGGATTCCAGTGTTTTCAGCTGAAGGCACTGTCTGATAGATGGCACTATTCTAACCTAAACTGAAATACATTTATTGGAAACATTGTAAGGAAAAAAATCTAACTCTAAATTAGAAAATGTTCTCTTCTACGGTTTCATTTGTCGATGAAAAAAATAAGTGAAATGAAATTAACTAAAATGCAAAACACATCCATCCCTACATTCATAGAAAAAGTCATTTGCTGCTATTTTAGCAAAATGCTCACAGAACTCATAGAACACATTCCCTTGGTTTCTTGTTATTATAGGGCAATTGGTCCATGTCTATCAAAAGACTTGGAGAAACATAATGTCCTTGTGTGAGGAAAGCACAAGGTTAGTGCACAAACTGCTCCCTCAATTTTTTTTGGCTTCACAAAAAAGGTAGCTGCTGTATTTTGAATAACTAAAGATACCCACCACGTTTCCAATATATTGCTGTGTGCACATCTCACTGTTTGCCTGCCTAATTCTGTTAGTAGGTATCCTACGACGGGTACAGAGTGGTGCAAACAATTCCAAATACTTTGAAATGTATTCACCCCTTTCTTTTTGTCTTTATTTATTAAGAATGTAGGAACACTTGTCTTCCAAACCTTTTACTGACTTTAATAGCTCAGCTTTTATGAAGCACACAGGTTTCATGAGAAAGGCTCATCAAAATCATTCACATTCTATATTTATTTGCATCGATCAATCCTCAATTAGCCTTTTATATATATTAATTTGTTCTTCCTATTCCTCTATTATCCATTTCTCCCTTGTACAATTGATTACACTTATGGTTTAATTTTACCGGGCAAAATCAAGACCGTTTCAGAGGGCCAAAATCAAAAATAACATTAATGATGCTGTTTTTTCCCCTGGTAAAATATTAAAAGACATATTTTATTCACATTGATCTTCCTTAGCATACATTTGCTGGTTCAGTACATTTCAGCTATTTTCTTTTTGATTCTAAATAAAGCTTTTCAGTACAAATATTTCTTTCAGACTATTCAAATCTTTTAGCATGATAAACAGGCATTGCAATTTGAATGAATCACTATATGGGTAAACAGTTCTTTATTCCACAAAAATTACAGAAAGTGTTGCGACAAGTATTTGCATTTTCATATACAGTTCTAGCTCTTTCAGATACTTAGAAAAAGTATTTACACCAAATGCTTTGCAGTAAAGTCACATGAAAGGCTCTTTCCTAGGCATGAGTCTTATTTCAGAAAGTGTCCCGGAGTAGTGTCTCATTTGTGAATAACTCTATCATCTAATATTAGTCAAACAGGTCTGATTTTAAGTAACTTCAGAGCCTGAGAACACAAAACATTCAGGTTTTACACTTACTGTGGGTATGTGAAAGTCTTCCTCAGACTTCTCATATGAGCTCAACATACTGGTTCATGATCTGGAGGTCCAAGGCATAGAAATGCACCTTAAATCCTGATTTTGGGGCCTTAAGCTCTAATTCCTACCTTGAAGATGCTGGCAGTTAATGGTTCTGTTCTGTTTTCTATACACAGAAATTGTCGCTACATGTGTGCGGTGTGGATACTGCTCTTACACACCGGCTCATCACTGCAGGGCTCACAGCTGTGTCTTTCTGGCACCTAGCTTTAAATGGACACTCAGCTTTCCAAGAGTATAGGATTCTCTGCTAGCCATAGCAAAGTCTAAATAGGGGTAGGAAGGAGGTTGAGTCTATTGCTGTTGTTCTTCTCACTAACTAGTTTACTAGTAATTTGTTGCAAGAAGAATATACAGTGAATCAAAGTGTATTTTCCTAATAAAAGTGAGTAATAACATATTTTCCTAATAAAAATGAGTAATAATAAAAGTGAGTAATTTCTCGGTTGGCTTTTTGCAGGGGAAGAAGAGCTTCCTCTCGGAAGTGTCTTTTCCTGAATAAGATGATGCTCAGCTGGCTGGGGTCTCCTTAGCCTCTGTCTTTTAAATCTTCCTTTGGCAAAGATGGGCCCTTGGCTCTATCAGTACCAATGTGAGAGGTGTGGATTATGGAACTTCTTTCTTCTCAAGAGAAGGAATTTCTCATGTGGTTTAAAACTGCAAGTGTGAAAATCTGTCAAGTTTTATCAGCTACATGCTTTAACTATTGTGACTCAAAGTCTGGTGATATCTTACATCAAGGAATAAAGACATTTACAAAGCCCCAGGTCTTTATGGTAATGGTCAATGACTGATCAATAAATACAAAAACCACTTCCCTGTGATGTAAAACAATGGCCCAGAGGAGGCCAATAGTCTAGAGACATTAAACTGCAGCTTTCCTCATTAGAGATCTTGGTAAGGTGTGCCCTGTGATTAATGACAGATCATTTATATAGCATTACCAGCAGGCAAATAATTCTAATTACCAATAACATTAAATACTGATCACTATGCAAATAATTTACATAATGTAATGGAATATCTGGTCATTACAGGGCAAACAATTCACAATGTTAACTGAGGTTAGTCAGTTATCGCAGAGTAAATAGCATTAGAAATTAAACAAAGCCAAGCTAATATCAGGTTTTATCCAGTTAACAAGCAGGGAGTGTATCCCTAGGAAAACACATCAGACCATGTAAAAACACATCAGACCATGTAACTTTGCTGTCTAATGCAATACAAATTGGAGATAACATAAAAACATCTTATCTAGCAGGATGTTCCTGGCTATCTGGAGGTGTGTAAACAAAGGGGTGGAGGGATTCACCATGAAGCTTACTGATTTTTATTGCTTCATAGATTATATTTTCCTGTCTTTGATGCTTTGTCTTTGATCCTGTCGTCAGATGCAGGCCACAGGATCCTTACACTGTGGAGGACAAAACACCACGGCAGTCAAAACCAGCCCAGATGAGGCCATTCTGTGTTCACACACTTGAAACATAGCTGTAGAAGTAGCACTATATTAAATCTGGCATTAATCTAAATCTTTTAACAGTTATTTATAATCGTGGAATCAGATAATGTCCTCATCTGTTGATTTCTCATTGGAAGCAGGTTAATCAAACAGGGTCCCTCAAAGGGACAGGAAATGTGGGGCAGAGTCTTGAGGTCTGGCATGTTCAACGACCTACAAAAAAAGATTAACTTTCATAGAACATGTGGAGTTGGAAGGGGGCCATCAGGATCATCGAGTCCAACTCCTGACCCTGTGCAGGACAGCCGGAGAATCATCATGTGCCCGAAAGCTTGTCTTTTTTCTTACACACATTGCAGGATAGCGAATACTGCTTGGAAATGATTTATGGAAACATTGTTGCATTAGCCATGATCCACCTACGTTGTATTCAGGCAACATAACCTAAACCAGGGAAGGACACATGTTCATAGAGCATTGCTGTATCTACGTTTACTATATGAGCATTTGTAGCTGGTACTTTTCTCATCAGAGAAAAGTTGTTGGACTTCATTCATATTCACATATTCTTCTTCCTAACCCTAATGTTGAGGTCATCACCTCTTTCATTTTAATTAGCATTGAGCAGAAGATGGAAATCTCACAGAAGAGTATTCATTTGCTAACCCCTCTGAATCTGGGCAGAGGAGATAGTGTGTGATGGATTGTATGGAGTAGGAAAAAATAAGTGTTTGCCTCTTGCAAACTGATATAACAAAGAGAACATAAATGAAGCAGGATTAAGGCAGAAAAGGAGGAAGGGAAGTGATAAGTGACTTTAGAAGATGACTTTAGAAAGGAGAAAAGTACATAGACTGCCTACACTCTGAACTATGAAGGAGACAGCTGGAGTAAGCAGCAATATAAGACTTCAGGAAAATTTCAGGTTATGGAAGTAAAATTTATGGAAAAGCAAATACAAGCAGAAATGGAAGCTCTTGACAAATTTTTGACTTGAGAGAGGGGTAGAAACAGAGCAATCTCCTCTGTTAAATGAGTCATGGGTCGGTATTGTAAGTATTGAAAACTTTCAGAAAACTTGAGAGTGGAACATCCAGTGGAATATTCTAAAGATCTGCTAAATGCCACACCTCTCCTACACTAATCTTACATATTCCTGTGCTGTAACTCAGTAAGTTCAAAATATCTGCTAGAGCAACACCTGGCTCCCTTTAAGACTTTATTCACCAGTCAATCTTCAATGCAGTCTCCATCTCTGCCACTCACTTAACTAGTTGCCACTGCCTTCTTCAAGCTGTCTGAAAATATCTTCTAACAAAAAAAGAACTGTCACTCTGCCCATGTACACAATGTGCTCAGTATGTCAGCTCAGATACATCATGAAATGCACCAGTGCATTCACAGAAGTTTAGCAAATGTGTGAGTCATGAAATATGGGTAATACCTGCATCATCTGCATACATAAAACATGCACTTTATGCTGCATACAGAGAGCAACATACCAGACCTGCTTCATGTGCTGAAAAATCAGCTCCACCTAGTTTCCACAAAACATTATTTCTTAATTCACCATGGTCATGTACTATCTGATCAAAACTGAAGGTGAACAAAGAAAACAGAAAATACTTAGAGAAATTCAATACCATGTGGTATCTTAACTGAACTTCTCACTCTTCCCTAGGCAATCTTCCAAACTGAAGCTACAAACCACAGATTCTTCCAACAGAAGTTCCTCCACCTCACTACAGGTGCACTTCCCAGGGAAAAAGTGAATCTGCCAGGTTTCATCAGTGTTAGAGATAAATTTAGGCATGCTTAGATCCAGTGGTGTTTAAATCTGCCAGTTTCAACCCATCATGAGTAAAACAGAGGCCTCAATCTTTCATGTCCCTTCCATTTCTTTTCATATTCCTCTCTGTGCATGCAGCTCTGTGTCCTTCGGGCTCTCCTCTTTTCCAATTCAAGCTACACCCGTATCTGTCAAGTGTTGGGGTGTTTTACAATATTTTATTCAAACATAGCACTTTCCATTTGTTTATATAACTGTAATTCTTATCTGAGCTTTCAAAAGTTTGGGTCTGATTAACTGCACCAACCACTGAACTGAACTGCAGGCAACCTGAAATCCAGCCAGTGTTTCTTCAACAGCTTTAACAAGATTAAACCTATTAGTATCCAGGCTTCCTTTGCTCTCCTAGCTGGCCATATTGGAATCTCACTAATTAAGTGATAAGCCACTTTTCTCGAAATTCCAAGTTAAATTCATCCTCAGACAATTTACGCTCTGATTCTATTGGATGATATTTGCATCAAAAATTACTTCTTCCACCCTCAAATAATTTTGAGTTGTTGTTATTTTGTATGTTCTCCATGTTCGAAAGTTTGTTCCCACAGTATGATTCGTGGGAAGGTTTAGCATAGTTATCTACTCTACCATCTACCCACCTCTGGAAAGCTGGTGTGTCTTCATGTGCAAATCTTCAACCTGAGTGGCATTACCCAAAGCAGACGCTTTCCATGCTGTCTGTGCTTTGTGCTTGTGCTACAGTGCATGGCACTGCCTGTCTTACTGCCAGCTAAGAGCTACCTTGCTTACTGGTGCTAATTCATTCATCCTCAACAGACTTCTCAAAGCCAAGCTGCAGGAACAGCAGGATATTATGCTCTAAAACATCTAATTCAAGCTCAAATTTCCTTCCATGCTAAATGTCCACTTTTTTACATTACAGAGAGGAGAAGGAACTCACAGGCTGGCTGGTTTTCATGTTGCTTTCCCACAGTGACAGAAAAACTCACTTGGTACATTCTCCAGGGAGTTTTGAAGACGGGCTTCTGGTAGATCTGTTTACCTATAGGCAGGAATTGATTCAATGGATGCTTACAGAAGGTTCCTTCTCAGAAATGTGTAAGGACTATGACTTCACTGAGTAACCATCCTATCAACAACAGCCAAGCTTGGCACTCCTTACTGATAACTGCATTAGCACAAATATTCAAAGTATTTTCTCTTTCTCCCTGCTATTGGTTCAGTATGGACTGAGCACATAAGAACAGAAAGAGTACTGCAGTAAAACGTCTCCACCAAGCTGTACAGTCATACTTCAAGTGCTAGGATTTTGCTATACACCAGCAGGTCACAGGAGTAGTCACAAGATGGCAGCAGAGAATTAAAGATTTCTGATACCTTGTATTTGGGCTTACGTGATTTAGTTAAGGTTGATTTACACTATAAACAGTGAAGTTTTTTAGCAGTGCCCAAAACATTTTACTTTTGCCGCTAAATTTATTAAACATTTTATAGAAGCATAGTCAAATACTTAGTTTACATTTTCCTAAAGAATTTCAGGCCTTTCTTTTAAAATCTGATTACCTTTTGCTTTTCTCCATAGTGAGTCCTTCAAAGAGAAATTGTTCTTATAAGCAGACAAGCACACAAAATTTATATCCATGTCAGAGAATTAGTGATAATTCAACTCCTGGCAAGAACTCTTCACTAGCAACTATGTAGATCTAAGTCCACATTGAAAATAAAAAATACAGTGCAGTGAAAGATGCATTTTTAAAACTCAAGGAGTAACTCATAAATAACTGGACACATCAGTAAGACCGAGTAGTGAACAGAGTTCTTAGCTGAAGGTCCCTGAGATCAACAGAGAGACAAGAAAAGTCCTAATTAAAAAGTATATATGCTACCACAGGTGTGTGCAGCCCCTGGTGTACACTTGCCTAATCTAAATGTCTCCCATAATTTGTGCTGTCTGCTTATTTTTCCCCCCAGAGCTTACAAGAGCCAAGCCACAGGTAGAATGATAGACTGCCCAGGGCACATTTTTCTCCTATTTCAAATATTCCCCCAAAGTGGCTTTGACACAACTTGCAGTGGCTCTGCAGATGCAGTGTGTCAGTACCACCAGCTGCACACAGGTGCGTTGTGGAGCCTTTTGGTTCGGCCATGCAGTCATTCTTTGTTAACCTAGCTGTGGCAAGTCTCTAGAATACAAAATATATTTAACTGCTGACTGTTTCCTCAGTTCCCAATGCTTCATATTATTACGAAAAGTGTTAATCACTTAATGTAAACAGAGACTGAGGGCCTGTTACCATTATTGCAGGGATGCAGATTCAATATGCTATGTCACTAATGTTTCCAAAATACCCATATAATCCACACATACTCAGACACAATGGAATTTCTTCATCACACGCATGATCAGTCCCCGCACTTGCTTCACCTTCAAAATGGCATAAGCTCACAACTTACAAATTAGGAACACGAGAGTCACCCAGAAGCAATCTTCCCTTTCTGACTGCTGATGAAAAGAAAGCCACCAGGACTACATGGAAGCAGAAGCCCAGGAGGAGTCAGATGCCCTGGTCCTGCCTCCAGTGTGGTCCAGGTTACAACAGCAGTGTGAGGTAGAGACCAGTGTACACCGACCAGCAAGACATGAATGACCTCTGTCAGCCTGAAATACTTCTCTGCCAATTTTGTCAAAGCTGCAAAAGGGGGCGAAAGTAGAATATAGGAGAAACATGAGATGCGCCAGAACTAGTCCGCTACTTGACCTAGCTCATCCACAGGAGAGCAAACACGGAAAGGCAGCACTCAGTCACTTGGGGGCCCATTTTGGTTTTAAGAGGTGAATTCTTCTTAGCTACTGGTAATTGCTTATTGTGTAGTCCTTGAAAGACCTGTTATACTGGAATTGACAAAATCTGTGCATGTTTTGGATAAACAGATAAGCATGGCCACAGCTGATGAGATTTCTCCTTACCATGAGGCAGTATCCTGTCTCCAGCAGGCTATCTTCAACCCCAATTATTTTGTTATGAGGAAAGAGTAAGAAATCCTGAAGCATACCAGGCTGGAATAAAAAGGGGCCCCATAGGCACATTTTTCTAACTCTCATCAGTTAAAATTTGATTCATGTCCAAAAAAAAGAAAATTAATTCTTACGACAGAACTGAATCTTTGCCAATTCAATTCTGAATATTATAGCTTCATTTGCTATTTGAAGCTGTTGTCCAGCATACCTATATGGTATTAAAAGGACTTTTCTTTATCCCTATTTTGATTCAATTTCAGTTGGGGAGATAGTCTGAATGCTTTCAGCAGGGTGGGGGTTTATATATATGTATATATATATGTATGTATTTATTTCTGACAGGCATGATTACACAATCTCTAGATGATAAAGTGAGCCCTTGCTAGCCTTTTGCTGAGTTTTTATCCAACACTGATATGAATGATCATAAATATTACCATTCTCTTTAATTAGAATAGAAATTAATGGCTTTTGTTAATTTATTGTAATTATATTACTCTAGGAATAGCATGAAAGTAAAATTTTCATGCGGGGCCTATAACTTTTAAATCCAAGCTTAAGTTGATAAAAAAGACTTAAAAACTGCTCTTATTTTCAAGAATAACTAGAAGTCATTGAGCTTTGGATAATTCATGTAATCCTTCACTTGCTTGTTACATCAGCGACCTTCACATCTATCTTGTACCGAGGAAGAAAACCTCCTAGTTGTAAAAAGCACCTTGTCCTTCCCTTTTGCTTCCCGGACAAAGTAACAAAATGCGTCTATCACAGTAACTGCTTTTTTACCTCTCACAGCTGTATTCTTCATTCCCTCATAGTTCACTCATTTTTCATGGTTATCACTTCATTTGTATTTATTATAATCACCTGTTCAGACAGTAAAATTCTTGGAACAAAATTTTGTTGTGCCTTATTTGTAGGAATGATGCAATGAATTTATATGACTACATACACAACTGTAGCCATCATGCAAAGGAAATCCAGATATAAACCAAAGTTATGGTACTTCCCTTCCTGTAGTATTTCCTGTTTGAGGATTTCAGAAATTTCACAGATACAACACTCATTATACACTTCACACACAAACACACATGCCCCACCCTACAGCAGCAGAATGGAACTAGATGACCTTTAAGATGCCTTCCAACCCAAATTGTTCTATGACTCTATGTTCCAGGATCAAGCTTCACAGTTCTGGTAAAAAGGTAGCATATGTAGCAATATCCTCATTTTATATATAGGAAAAAAGTGCTATAGGAATAATGATTCTATATCTGGAATAAAGAAAGAAACATGCTTGTTCCCTATGCCTTAGTCATACACTGTTCTATTTTTCTCATATTTTAAATGGTCATTTGTGAGTCTTCTACTGCAGAGAAATCCCTTACTTAGCCTCTCTGGCTGGGAAGCAGGGATGCTTTTAATTTGTATCCAAATTGATGAGATGGCTTTTTACTAAAATATTCTACTTTTTGTTCCACGCATTTCATTTCTAGTTGGATTCAAATGTCAACAAATTGATCCTTGGCAAACCAAGCTTTCCACTACATAATATCATTTCCTTGTTGAACTAATTACTTCATCGTACCCCTGCTTTTAAAGTAATTGAAGACTTACATATCCATATTCTTCATGCAAATTAAAATGAATAGCTATATTTAGTAAATGGGAAAACTGCGTATTAGAGTAGTTCCCAACCTGGAAATCCATTTCCCACAAAAGACAAAGTCCAGTTGTTAACCCACACATAAATTTAAGCTCCAGCTTTTAAGCCTGGGTATCTAAAATGACACTCTACAACACAGATCTAAAATTTTAAATACAAGTGGCTCCCTTGCAAAACTGCTTGCCACCTCCAAATGCCTCTAACCCAGCAGGACACAGTGCTCTCACTTTCTCAGGTCTGAATTATCTGCTCAATGATCCCTGAAAGCCCATAGAAACTGGGCTTAGCTGCACAGAAAGAGTTGGCCCAGGATCAGTCTATTCCTTAACTTTCTAGAACAGACGGCTTCTAGCATAACAGTGTTTGAGCGGCCATTGCAAACAAATGGGAGGGTGTTCTCTCTCCCAGGGCACCAGTTATTTTCCAGAGTGAAACACACAGCTCCTGGATGTGCCTTCTGGGTACTGTGGTGCTCATCATGTGGCTGATTCAGCCAGGCATTAAATGTGCTCATTCAAGTTGGGCTAGAGGTCTGAAAAGCCCACAATGCTACTGCTCAGGCAAAGTTGTAAAGTTTGGCTGCCGAAGACCTGAGCCAATCATGTTTAAGGGGGCAAAAACAAGATGTGCCCTGGAGGCACTGTAGAAAAAAAAAAAAGGGTGATTTGAGATTATGAGTAATCTTAAGTCACAGCATCAGAAGTCAAGAGCATGCTGTGAGATGGAAACAGTAAATAAGAAGGCACAGTAATTCTGTGAATATCATTAACTTTTTTTCTGCTAATTCTCAGGTATGTCTTTCTTAGTCCATATCAGGGACTCCAATTTAAATGTATGCTTGTGCTCTGCGGATAATCAGAAGGTATACTTTGTATATTACCATAAAGTATGCTGCTCTCAATTAAGATGATAGTTCTGCATTCATCCAAGGGGAAACACTCAGGCATTCAGCTGTTCTTATTTCAATTTATAAGTCTCCTGATTTCATTTCAAACAATCTCACTTAGGGAAATGGGAAAATGATTGTTATGGATTGTGAAATATAGGAGCACTGGGAGGGAACTGAATGTACCAGCTGGGAATATAAAAAGGGGGAATGAGTCATGTAATATCCAGTCATTCGGAAAGGGTCATCCTGACTGGGCAGGGCTACAATTATTAAAATTTATGTATCAAGCATTTATTCTCGGGTTGAATGAATAAATGATCTTCTAGCAGACCATAATGATCATAAATTACCTGTTAGCAATGCTGCAATAAAGGTTCTGTCAGCAATTATATTATAGGGATTTATAATACAGACCCAAAATAGTGCATCCTGGTCACTAAAGTAACTCCAGAGTCAGACTTTGGATCAAGTTATCATAACCAAGCAGCTGACTAATGCCTACAAAAATATCCATATGCATGGGAGTCATCTTTGTGCAAGCTGGTTGGATAATTGCTGGTCTATGCTTGTTTTCATCAACACCTCTATGGAATATTGGGTACTTGGTTAGGTGAACAGGCATCTCTGTGTGCAGGTGCTCTAAACAAACATGAATATCAATGCATATTGGTGCAAGTTTTTTAGGCCAAAACTAGCCATAAGAATGTAAAGAAGCATATATTCATAAGGCTGAGATAGAAGTTAATCTAGCACTCCACAGTAAATCCTGCTAACTCGAATGTTGTCAGTACTTTAAATGTAATAGTGTTTAGATACATAATTTACATTACTTTTTCTTAGTCCTCTGCCTGTGTTTGAAAATGTAATTTCATAAGATTTTCCAAAAAGGGATATATTTCATTTTGTTTCAATTAAATTGCTAGATTTTTTTTAACTGTTGATGGTTTCCCCAATACCTGTGTTCTGGTATTCCAAATGTGAACTTAGCAACTGACAAACAGAATCTCAGCTTTTACTCTTGATGTCTCTCCATGAGTTCTGTCAACTCAAAATGTGACTCTGGGGCATATAAATTGTTGAAAATTACAGAACCTCCCAACAATAGCAATTTGAAAATGGAAAGGAAAGACATATTTAGTCAATGTGCTAGTTGATGCAAATGTAGGGCAGGTAGGGTTACTTTGCAGGAATATATCAAGCATTTTCAGTGTCAAGTGGCTTTCTTTATTAACTGTCAGGGATGAAAGAGCAATCCCAATACATTACAGTGCATCTTGTTATTCATCAAAGTAGAGCAATCCTCCTGCAGTTCCAAATGATAATTGGACTTGTACAGAGCCTGCCAAATTAAAATTGTCTGCTTAAAATATAAAACTTGGGCAAAAAAAAAAAAAGGACAGGAAATGTTGAGTTCCAGTTGATGATGGGTTCTTATCTCATCAAGCTGCTACTGAGGGTCTTTGGCACATAAGAAATCACTCCCTTGATGCTCTAACTATGCTATTGATAGACACAATTTGATATATTGATAGACATAATTTGTGAATATATCAAAACTGTACACCTGCATACTAACTTATAAAAGATCATACAGACTATATTGGTGTTACTGAAATTTATTTAGAGTTGAATTTGATCCAAATTCTGTTCTCACATTTGACAATTGGATTGTAAGAGTTAATAACAAAACCAATAAATAAGGCAAAAATTAATCTAAAGGGATAAGTATTATTAAAAAACATAGCACGGAACCCCTTCCTGAAAGAGAATGGCTGATTTTAGAACTTTTTTAATGTTAAAACAATAAAGTTGACCTTGCTTTCAGCATTTTGTTGTCATATATATGTAAATAAACATTTTTGTGTTTATATATATAAAAACAGTATGTGTGTTCATGAAAAGCAGTTCTGTATAAGGTTTTTCACCCCCAATATATTGTGCATAGTGGATTAAGTGTACCTCTTCTAGCATCGTTTAAATAACAAATAACAATTAAACAATAAAACATTTATCCTTTCCAACTTCAAATATTTCAAAACCAGTCCTAACCTCATGAACACTGCATGAGTCCAGCGAAGGTCATTACTTTATTTTGACTTACAATAACTGAAGATTTGATCTCAAAGCCATTAGTCATACATTTATAAGCAATACGTTTCCTTTTCTGTGTATGCTATAGCTCATAGTTTTCATGTGCAAGTATAATTACGAAATGAACCATGATTTTCACAAACAGAAATCTAAACTTAGTGTCCCAGAACCTCTTAATTGATCCAGTTAGTCCTACAGGAGGCTCAACATTTTTGAAGAACATATGGACCCTGGTGGGATGCATCTATGAGTACTGAGAGAGCTGGCCACTCATGATCATCTTTGAAAGGTCATGGAGATCAGGAGAGGTGGCTGAGGTCTGCAAGAAAGCAAATGTCACCCTGGTCTTCAAAAAGGACAAGAAGGAGGCCCTAAGGAACTACTGGCCAGTCAGCCTCACCTCTATCCCTGGAAAGGCAATGGAGTGTCTCATTCTGGAGGCCATCTCTATTTGCATGGATGACAAGAAGGTGATCAGTAGTACGCAGCATACATTCATTGAAGGGAAATCATGCTTGGGCAAACAGATTGCCTTTCATGGGATAACAACTACCTGGATGGATAAAGGGAGAGCAGTGGATATTGTCTACTCTCGCTCCAGCAAGGCTTTTAACACTGTCTCCCACAACACCCTCATAGGGTCAAGAATTGTGGACCGGATGAGTGGACAGTGAGGTGAATTGAGAACTGGCTGAACAGTAGATCCCAGATAATCAGTGGCACGGGGACTAGCTGGAGGCCTGTCATGAGTGGTGTCCCCCGAGGTTCAGTACTGGTCCTAGGATTGTTTAACTTCATCAGTGACTGGGATGAAGCCCAGATGCCTCCTCAGCAAGTTCACTGACAACACAAAGCTGAGAGGAGTTCTGGGCTGATCCCCTTGAGTGCTGTGCAGCCCTTCAGAAGGACCTGGGTAGGTTGGAGAGATGGCAGAAAGGAACCATCTGAAATTCAACAAAGGCAAGTTCAGGGTCCTTAATCTGGGAAAGAATAAACCTGGGCACCAGCACAGGCTGGGATCTGACCTGCTGGAAAGCAGCTCTGTGGAGAAGGACCCGAGGGTCCTGGTGGACAACAAGCTGCCTGTGAGCCAGTGCCCTTGTGGCCAAGAGGGCCAATGGTATCCTAAGGTGCATTAGGAAGAGCATTGCCAGCAGGAAGGGGATCCTGCCCCTCTGCTCAGCCCTGTTGAGGCCACATCTGGAGTGCTGTGTCCAGTTCTGGGCTCCTCAGGACAAGAGAGACTTGGAGCTCCTGGAGCTGGTCCAGGGGAGGGCTAGAGAGGTGAAAGGACATGAACATTTCTCTTACGGGAAGAGGCAGAGGGACCTGGGCCTTGTCAGCCTTGAGAAGAGAAAACTGAGAGGGAACTTCATCAATGTCTGTCAGTATCTGAAGGGAGGGTGCCAGGAGGATGGAGCCAGGCTCTGCTCAGTGCTGCCAAGCAATGGGAAAAGATGCAATGGGCAGCAACTGATGCACAGAAGGCTCCACCTGAACATGAGGAAGAATGTCCAAACACTGGAACAGGTTGCCCAGAGAGATTGTGGAGTCTCCCTCACTGGAGATACTCAAGAAGTGTCTGGAGGCAATCCTGCACCACGTGCTCTGCTTGAGCAGGGAAGTTGGACCAGATGACCCACTGTGGTCCCTCCCAATCTCATCTATTCTGTAATTCTATGACTTTTACTGCCTTAAGTTAGAAAACAGTTATCCTTATGTTTAAATCTAACACATTTGAATTCTCTTCTCAGTAGAGATGTTTCCCAGAAGAGAGAGAAATAAGATCTAGAGATCTCACAACCTAATTTTAGGCACAAAGCTTGTATGTATGTATACCTATACATAACTACATATCTATACCTATACATGTTCATACATTATCATAATAGAAATCCTCTTGCTGAGCTGAGATTTCAACTTATTAAAATCAATAGGACATTTAGAACAAACCTGATTGCTAATGATTCTTATAACGGAGACTTCCATCTCCACTTGGGTTTGGCATGACTGAAAACACATATTGTAAATTCAGACATAAAATCTCAGACACTCTAAATATGGCATTTCACTTCTGCTCCCTGGACCCAAAAAATATGAAGACTGTTAGATTGAAACTCATACATTAGGAAACCCATTTTTAGAGGTAACTTATTTTCTGACACCTCAATGAAACACCAGCCACTTTCTGTACGATACTGGAAGTTTCATTCTTAGGTACAGGAAACTCATGTTTAGATGCTGAGACCCTATTCTCCAGGTGCTCTCCTCTTCTTAATTCTTGACTTTTGGAGCTCCTTAAAACCATTTTTTCCGTCTGCATTTTCTCCACTGATTTTCTCCCACCTAGTCCTCTCACACCATGTCTGGCTTAGCTTTCCTGAGGAAGCAGCTGAAGATGGAGGCAAAGGCAGCTGAACTTTTATTTTATAACACTTAAAACTATCTTGTCATGTATAGAGCCATCTTTGAATGTTATGCAGATACAGATACATAATGTGAAAAAAAGAGAAAAGATTACAAAACCTTCCTTCCAGCATCTCAGGGTGAAGGTTGTGATAAAAGTAGCTTGGAATTGAAGAGACTTAGGAATCTTGGTACTACTTTACTTTCAAACTTTACTTTACTTTCAATTTCATGGGGAAATGCCCCATCACAGAGTTCAGTGACGCTGCTGTTGAAAAGACGCTTTGTTGCTTTTCTTACATAAAAGCTGTCAGAGGTTCAGATATCTGCACTCCAACAGAGGCAGCAGTTTAAGTATTAGCTGTGGCATTTTGATCAAGATATAAAACCTGAAGAAATCTTGACACTGAGAAATGGAGATCAGGTCACGGGCAGGAAAACACTGTCACACAAAAAGTATTGTCTTGATAAAAAAATTCAAGACTTTTTTTTTTTGACAGCAAAAGAGATATAAAAATATTACACTAGGAAGCTCTTAGAAGTCTTAATAAAAATCAAATAATATTATCAATTTTATTTTTTAGGATAATATGTGCATGCATTTAAAAACCTGTAATACTGTACTTTCTGTACCTCTTCCCTTCAGTTCTGCTTGAACTACGGTCCCAGGAAAAAATGCCATATAAAAGTATCTCCAAAGAACTATTTCTCCAAAACTTTCAAAGATGGCGGGTGTGGAAAATCATGATGCCACTGGAAAGCACCATTGATTTTTAACTGTGCAGTAGCTCCTGTTCTATATAATGAGGTATCCAAAGCAAACAAACAATGGAAATGTACCAGTGAGAAGTCAAACCCGACTTTCAGGTACTGTACTATTGCATAACATGATTTGTACTTTCATTATTCAAGGACATGCTGATGTTGAGTAATGCCCTAAGCTTACCTAGGAGTCAACCTAATCTTTAGTGAGCTTACAACACAGGAAAAAATACATTAAACTCTAGCATTGTGTATTTTCTATTGAGATTAAAAAAAAAAAATTAAGAAAATACGACAATTTCTTATACTGATTATTTTTCATATGTGAAGATTATCCCATGCAAAATTAATGTGCTGCTTAGATGTTGAATATAAAATGGAGGAAAAAGTCTTTACAGGATTTTTCTATTTTTCTCCTGTGGGCGTAAACAGCTATTTTTAACTTCAGCTACCAAACACAACTGACTGAGACAGAATTAGATTATATTTCCAACCAATACTTTTGTACCTTGCAAATATATGACAGCTGCAACTCTGAAAGATTTAGAACTAAGTTTGTTAATATTAGTTGTTGCTAAGAGATGCATTGCCTTTAGTAGAAGAATGAATATGCACCCACATAATAAGTGTATTGATGAACTAAAAGTCACAAACCCAACACAAAATAAATTGTTTATATTACCAAATGGGCCAAAAATATTTTATTGTGGAAATAAATCAGCATTATTGCACTTTGAATTCACCATGAGTTTTGTTAACTTGCCTCCTCACAGAAGGTGTACACGGCAATGACATTTAAAAATGAAAAAATACTGAAAATCACATTGAAGATCATAATTCAAGATAATTCTTGCAGGAGACTCAAGAAATTAAATAATTAAACCATGCATTTTTAGTATCTAGTCTATTTTGTATAATATTGCAAAGTCTAAAGAAGTTTGAGCACCAGTAACAAAAAGCTTACAATGGAAAGAAAGCAGATATTTTCACACAGTTACGAGTATTGCAGTTACTCGTAACTGTTTCACACTGCTATGAGTAGTGCATTGTTATTATCATCATTTTAACACCTGCCTCTTCTTTATCGTTAGTTAATGTATTCTTGTTTCACTTAACTCTGCTTGGGGCAGAACAATGAGTTTCTCTAGACTTCTTTCACATTTCCTAGCCTATGTCCACAATTTACTTCTCACATGAAATGTAATTTTGGTGATAGATCTTTTCCATGTTTCTTTTACTATCTAAAAATAAAATCTTAGTTTACCTCTTTTTAACACACATCACTGATATATCATCTCTCATAAGAGGGATGTCTGAGTTGGTGGGGGTGAATGACATAGATGGCAAGGTCTGAAAAGACAAGAAAGTTCTACCAGCAAAAAGCTCTAACAAAAAAAACCTTATTATGCGTTTTGTGAGTCTTCTTCTTAGAGACTTTTTGTTGAGTTGTGTGGGGGGAAAAAAATCCACTACAGAAAAGGAGGAGTTTTAAATCATGTGAAATGTTCTTCAGAATAAAAGAATCTTCCTCACTAGGAGAGAGAGTAGTTGCAGCAATGAGTACTCAGGGACTAAAGCACAGCTGAGCTGGACACACTATAAAGGCTTTAATACTTAACAGTGCTAGGAAAACTTTTCCAATATCAAATTAGTAAAAATTCCTCTGTGATGATTATGTGTAAGATACCTTTTGGGTAGTTAAACATTAGTCTACTACATGTATGGAAAACTTAAGCCAAAAAATTAAGTAGCTTGTGCAAAGAAAGCCCCAAAGATCAATAGAACTGACATTTCTAATACAATTTAAGTAGCCCTTGCTTCTGTATTCACTATCCTAGTGGTTTTTGCTGTTCTATGAATGAAACTGGGTTTTTCTCCTGGGAGACAGTAATTTTTTTGAAACAATCCTCTTTCTCCTCCCTACCTGCTAATTATCTCTTGGGGGGAAAAGGTGGACCTGCAGCTGTAGGAACATTGACAGGGCTGTGTCTTGTTCTAAGAAAATCGTTTCAGGAAAAAGATTTGTGAACAGTTATGAAACTGTAAAGCAGATTCTGACCTGCTGCAGAGTCACCCGATAGCATGTCTCAAAGCAGATAAGCTATGGAAGGCAAAAAAATTCAGCTTTTTATGCCAAAACAGCAGATGGTTCCAGATAACTCCCAACAGAAGATATCATAATGAACCACTACTTCCTGTATGAACACTGCTAATGTTTCTCACCAGGCGACTTTTCTCTTCTGTCTTGGCTAGTTCAAGGTCTCAAATACCTAAACACTGGTTTTTGCTGCAGTTGAGTTGACCTTCCAGAGGAGCCCACCATGCCAAAATAACACATGTAATATTTGGAATACACATGTATTTGCATGTGAAGAACAACATACTAAAAATCCTGCAAATGATGGTTATAAACTGTATGTAAATACAGAAAAAAAAAATGCAGAGGACTCCATGGGTAGAAACTCAAAGATACCTGCTCAATGTGGTTTTGAAGTGTCAGAAGTAGACTGCTTTCTTAGCTGAACCGTATTGCAGTCATAATATTATCGTGCCTTCAGCTGAATTACTTCAAGCAGAAAACTGAAGATCTTGTAAACTAGGCAAGGTTGTCTTGGGTTAACCCCTGAAGAGAAAAATGTATGTGCTGTCACAATTCGTGCCAGAAACTCACTGGATAGCCTCTCAGTGGGCCCGAATAAGATGTTAGATGATGCTTGATGCTGCAAGAACCTTCTTTTCAGTACGACTGATAACGAGGTTGTGACAATTTGTTGTCCTTAAATATCATGCAATGCTTCTTATGGTTGGATAAAACTTTTATACAGAGTTGAAAGGAGAGAAGAACATCTCTCAAGGCATCATGTAACTTTGTATAGACTGCACCAGCTGAGAGAATTTTTCAGTTCCTTTTTTGAGCTTTTGTTCTGCATCCTATTTTTCCAACTACTTTTTACATCTAAAGAGAAAAGATGAAACTCCAGACTGATAATGTGTAGTGTAGTAGCTATCACTGTTAGCCCCCTGCATGATACTCTTATTACACCATATCACTGTCTGCAAAAAGCACTCCACCGCCTGAATATAGGAGATTTGGATTTGGGTTTGGATACAAAAATTGGATTGAATACAAAATTGGACTGGATACAAAATTTGGATTAAAAATACAAGATTTGGCCTGAAAATTCCTGATTTGGGGCATTTAGCACTACTAATGGCAATGGAAACGGGCACATCCAGTCTATCCAAAGCCTGAAATGCTCTTTGAGACAACTGTACAATTAACTTAAGAGTCATAGACCAAGACTACTATGGCCTTCCAAAGAAAGAATAAAGCATTCTTTGTTTTCCCAGGGCGAGTGGCTAAATATTAAGCTGACTGGCCTGTGAATGTATGATAAGAACACGAGAACTGAATGTGAAGGAGAACTCATACTTGAAATTCAGGCCAGGTATTTTGTCCTCGTGCCCATGCGAATTCCTGCAAACAAGTGCTTCACGGCTACCTTGAGCTGCCTGCTTCTTATAATCATGTTTGTGTACAAATTACAAGCAGTCCGTGGCAGGAACAATTATTTTTCACTAGTATGGTCTTTGGCAAGCCTCATCACTGCCAGTACCACGCTGCCAGAACAAACAGCATTTCCAGCACTTCATGAGCCACGCGATTTCGGGCCCTGTTTTTCGGGATGGTGGGGCTCGCCGAGCTCTGCAGGCTCCTCAAGCCTCGCGGGGCCCGCTGAGCTCCGTGCGAGGCGGGCGGGGCGGGCTCGGCAGCCGCGGCTCCCTCCAGGGCCGCCCCAGCCGGGGCAGCGCCGGGCTGTGACCTCAAGGGCTCGGCCCAGGCCACCTAGTGCTCCGCAGTTCACTGAAACCTTGCTGGCTTTGAAGTTAATAATTGACCAGTCGCTTTCCATTTTTGAACAAGGTCTTTATTTGCGTGGCTCAAGGTTTAGTCACGCTGTTTGCAACTGCTTTGAGCTGCTGTCCCATTGCCCGTGGGTAAGGGGGAGGGGAGTGAAACCGTGACCATCACACGCGTTTTGAGAACAACGTTACGGGGCCCGCTAGGTCTGTCCCCCTACGCAAACCTGGTGCCTTGTGCCTGCAGGGTCCACAGAGCCAGGGGGAGCTTCGGGGCGGAGCAGCAGGACGCGCTGGGAAAGGAGCCCGGCGCCGGAGGAGTTAACGGCGGCAAGATGGCGGC
>NW_008236769.1:4772601-4854337 GCF_000691975.1 Corvus brachyrhynchos
GGGCCGGGAGGCTGCGGGTTCGCTCACCTTTCTTACTGAAGTGCTAGAAATGTTTCATCGTCTTAGCAGTTCTTGCTACACGCTCACAGCTGTGAGTACAGGGGGCTTTGTCTCTGCTGCTGGTAGTAACGATGCCGTTAGAGCTTTGAAGTTGTATGCGGGTTATTAAAAGTCATTTAAGGTAAATGAAACTTACCAATTGGGTATTTATAAGGAAAAATAAGGGAAAATGTCATGCCTTTGCTACCAATCTGCAGCTATGTTTCCATTCACACTTCAACTGGTTATTTCAGATATCTACCAAGTAATTTTTGTACATAGCCCTGCCATTTTTGTAAAAACTGTCAGTCTGTCAGGACTAATTTAATGTTGGTAAGGTTATAAATAATTTTATTAGCACTGTATTCTTAATTGATTAGCTCGCTGAAAATTTGGAAAGTGCCTGAAGTGTTAAACTTTCAAGGCTTTCTCCCTCAGTCTTCGCTTGAATGTGATAACCCAAGTCTTTATCAAAAAAAAGAAAAAGGGAATTAGGATTTAACTTTAATTATGTGCCAACAATTGAATGCTTTCCTTCTGAGTTTGATGGGTGTGCTATCTGTTTCTTATGTGTTACCTCGTCGGACATGCGTTATCATTGATTGAAGTTCTGGGGTGTTGATGAACACTGCAGAACATAAAGTTGATGTAATTTCCGTAGTTATAAAGGAATTGGCCTGATTGTAGTAGTATGAATTACTTTGAGGTGAAAAAAAAGAATGATCAAGTTACATACTGATGTGCCTGAAAAACAACTGAACAAATAACTTCATGAAAAGGGGATTGTTATTGGAGATGGTGGAGAATACTTAACTATGTTCATGTAGTTGATTTGAAATTTCTAAATAGTTAAAAATCTTTGGTGCTCTCTGACACTTCATGGCAAGAAAACATAAGAACGGGCTTCTTGACTGAGTAACTAAAAATTCTAACTCACCTAAGGGTAGCAATGTATTAAATAATAGAAGTAGGGTTTTCTTCATATTGATGAAGCAGGACTGGTACTGTAAAGAGAAGTTGATTAGAGGAGAAGAGAATACTTTTTTAAAGATATATTTTCTTGATTGATTGATTGGCATGCTTGTGGAAGAAGGGTGTATTTAGGATGGACAGGAGTGAAGTGAGTGCCTGGAATTGTTGTGTTTAGGATTAAATTTATGATTATATCATAGAAACTTACTGAAGTGCATTGCATTTCATGTTTCCACAACTTTTCCTCTCCTTTCTGGTTAATGGTTATCCTTCATGCAGCTATGCATTGAACTATAACTTAGTTAAATCATTATCTTCTTACCTTGAAGGAATTATTGTCCTTTTATGTTTTTCGAAGATGCTTATGCTTTCCTGTCCTGAGGTGTGGAGATAACTGAGCATGCTGTAAGCATTAAGAGTATGCTATTTGAACAGATTAAGGTTGGGCCACAGTCTAAAACTTTCTGACTGCAAAAGAGGGGTATTTGAAGTAGGGAAGGAATTTGAAGTGGGAGGTAGAGTTTACTTTTAAAAGAAAATGTTGCTTGATGCTTTGATAGTAGAATTAAGCTGTTTTTGAAATGATTTATTACTTTGTTCTGCCTTGATGTCTCATGCTGTTCTTTTGGTTACTGTGTTTTTCCTACAGGGTCAGCCACTAATCTGTTTCACAGCTGGCAGAGCTGAGGCTGGTGCTGGGTGGCATTAAGTGCTCAGAAGGGAGGTGGCTGAATGACTGCCCTCTCCAGTGCATCCTCTGTCACTGGAGAGATGATTTTGCAGTCACAGTCTGGAGCCTGTGTATTGATCAGCCTCAGTCATGAGGATTGATTATCCCTCAATATCTAGGACATGAAAGTCTAAGGTGTTGAAAACTTAAAATCATTTGGTTTTCAGCTACAGCCCTGTAAAATAGTTTGTGTGAGGTAAGAAGGGGTGGGAACAAATAGCTCATTAGCTAAAATCTTAGAATATCTGAAGTTGGCAGGGACCCATAAGTTACTCCATGGCGGTTGCCCATATGCATGTATTTACTGTGCAGGAAACTTCAGTTGTTTGAGACTGCTTTATCTCTAAGCTAGAGAAGGTTGTTTATTTGAGGTGGAAGAAAATACACCTGGGCAGTTAAGAGTAGTTACTTGGTGTGCTTATACATATCTCTTTTTACTTTCAAGTTTTTAAACAAGGAAGAATTGTCATAACCAAAAAAGTTACAACTGATAGTGTTACAAAGGAAGATTCCAGAAAACAAGTTTGCTAGAGATCTGAGCCATTATTTCAGGGAATGAACTTTGATTGAAACTTTATACATAAATATTAGTTTTTTACTACTCGTTAAGCAACATGTTGTTTTCGTTGTTTTAAAATAAATGCCTTCAAGGCTTCAAGTGGTTTTGGCATACTTAGTAGAAGTGGATCAGTCAAAATCACTATCCAGTGACAAGCTCATACATGGGAAAATGGTTCAGTTCTCATAGTTTAAAGGAAATCATGATTTATTAACAATACATAATTAACGGGTAGTTAATGAGTTATAGAGCTGTGATCAGTATCAGCAACATGATAAATGACAATTCTGGACGTACAGAGAATATTAATGCACCCCCACAAACAACAAAGTGCCTGTAATCCTCCCGAGTTCTAATCATACCCCCTACCCAAGGCAATGAAAGTTGTAAACACACCCTCTTTTGCTTCTTTTGTACTTCTGCTTGAGCTGATTCCTTCTTTGCCTTAAAACTCTTCCTAATATTCTGGCTACTGTTAAAGTCTTCATCTTCGACATGGTGGATATTGAGAAGGCATTGCCTCAGACAGTTTTGGGTGAATTCTTCACACAGTGTCAGTACTTGCATTCCCCTTTTAACAGCTGTTACCTAAGCCGTTTTACTAAGGATATACAGCCTCTTCCTGTCCTGAAAAATGTAGAGCATTCTACCATGCAAGGTTACTTCCCCCTCCTCTAGTCCCTAAGACTTTGGCTAAAATTGGAATTTATTATTTGTAACATGTGCTTGTATCACAGTAAGTGTCTGTAGCTTTTCATCTGTTTGTCTAGATAAGTGATTTTCATCTTCTAGGTGTTCTGTGAACACTGAAAAGTTTCTGTTTTAAAATGCCAATAACCAGAGATGTTGGACTTCATTGTAGTATTCTGTCACTTCTTAAGTGCTACAAGGAGGTGGTAATGTCAGACCTTGTCAGTGAATGTTGAAACTTAAGTTCAACCTTCCTGTGCTGACAGCCTGAATTTCATAATTATAATTTCATATATTATTAATTTTGCAAGACTACTCTGTACAAAGTCTTTTTCAGAAGCCGTATGAGCAGCTTAAACACAGGTCAGTCAGCCTTCAGGTTATTTACCTACAGCCGTTAAAACCCAGGAGACCTGTACGTGCTTGATGGCTTTTTGGTTGTGAAAGACCTGATCCCCAAAGGTTCAGTGTGCTTGTACTGTTTGTGCACTGAATCGCTTGGGATCAGGTATCTGTGAGCATTTTGCTCTTGCAGAAAGCTGTTCTTTAAAATAAAGAACAAGTTGCTAATGTTACTAGGAGAGAAAATAGCTTATAAGAGGTCAAAAATAAGAGTTTAGTAAATTTGGGAGGACTGTTAATGCATTGAGGATTAGATTCACTCAGCATATTGCATTTTGTGTAGCGACTTTGAGTAATGTTTTGTATAAGTGGGATGTCTGCCTGGGAAAAGTAGCTTGTTTGTTGGGAGGCAGCAGGGAAATGAATGGGAGAGCACCGGACTTGCATCTCCTATAACTCCTTCCATACAAAGTTGTTTAAACATCAGCAGAAACCTTTTGTGTTAGAGGCCATATAAGTGAAACATGTAGAAAGTAATAAGAAACAGAAGTATAGCAGCTTCTCACCCTCTGGAGGTCATGCCTGAAGTGTCTTCTTCCTGTGTGTTTTTCTGAATAGATCTTTCATTGCTGAGATTCATCAGTGCTGAGCTGACAAGAGGTTATTTCCTTGAACACAATGAAGCAAAATACACAGAGCGGAGAGAGAGAGTGTACACTTGCATGCGGATACCAAAAGAACTGGAAAAGGTGAAGTATGCTTTAACATTTGATTCAATTTAGAGATGAAATCTGTTGAAATAAATTATTTAAAGAACTATTTATTTTTAAAACATTTTTGCTACAAAAACAAGATGTAAACCTCTATAATGATTATTTTTCAACGTTACTAACTTAAACATTTTTGTTTCAGGGTTTTTTTGCCTGTTTACCTGTTGCTACTGGCAGCTCATGTTATTAGCAGAGACAAACAAGTGCAGATGATGACAAATTAATTCAAATATAAAGATGTCACTGATACTTAAAGGAATAGTCAAAAGAAACGTTTTTACAGCAAAATGTAATTTTACATCAAAAAAAATTGTTCCAAAGATTTTTTTCCAGTGTAAAATTCTCTGAGGGTGGGAAAGTTCCAGTCGTATAAAAATATGGTGACAGATGAGTTTTTCTAAGGTTTTCATAGTCTTTTATTTTGCTTCTTGCCACTGTTTACCACATCTTCCCTCTCTGTCCCAGTGTTATGGCCCTTCATGAGGGATTCTTGTTACCTCCTTTATGTCAGCTTCGATCTCATTTTGGCCCTGCAGTGAGCCAATTTTATTCTGGCTTAACCATGTTGATTTGGGAGGTGGCAGCAGCAGCAGTATGCTCAAGGATGATGAGTAAGGCAACATTGGTAATAAGGTTTGGCTAGCCTGCAGTGTAATGACAACATTAAAATTAATACTGCTAAAATTCCCAAAATCTCTAGGGATCAAGTTACGTAGGGCTAAATCAATTTAACTTACACTGAAGGAAGAAGCTTGTTTCACTCTTCTCCCACTATAGTCTCCTGCTTTATGCATACTGCCTGTTTTGCATGAGCTGTGCTGCTTGTTGGACCATTCCAGGACTTAAATCAGCTCCTAATTCGGCAGTGAGTGTTTTCACTTTTACTCTGAGTGGTAGGATAGTGAGCTGGCTTGTTCAGCCAATATTCTTGAGAATGCAGAGTCTACACAAGGACAGAAGGGGAGCTTTATAACTATAGATGAAAGAGCAGTGGAGGAGGGAGGAAGGGTGGGTAGGATTCCCTTGGTCAGTAGCACTCATCTTCCCCCATCAGTATCATTAAATTCATCCTTCATCCATGATGAGGCCTGGCTTTACCAAATTAAATTGCCAGTCAGTTACTGCAGAAAATCACAGAATGAATGAGATTGGGATGGATCCATGGAGATGCCGTAGTCCATGCCCTTGCTTAAAGCTCTGTCAGCTACAACAGGTTGTTCAGGATGGGAGGCTTTGAACGTGTCCAGGGATGGTGTCTTCACATCCTCAGTATTTACCCATTCCAGTTTATGATAGATTATTCTACTTATGGTAGAGACTCAGTTGAATGATACAGCATTTTTACATCATCTCCATTTTAATTATGTAGATTATTGTGTGCTGTCTCCTAGGCACAGAAATTATTCTGAGGGATCGTCACCACAGCTTTTCAATAAAACTTTCAGTGTGTAAGAACATGTAATATCCACCAGTCTTTTTATAAATAATACTAATGCTGTAAATGGTGCAATTGATGGGTTATACATGGTAAATCGAACTTCAGTTTGTACTTTGAATATGAAATATTATGACACTGAATAATAAAGAGATTTAAAAAGCGATGGTTATCTTTTTACTGTGAGATTATGAAATAATTGTTTAGTTCTTTGCATTGGCTTAGTCCATGTTAGTATATATACTAACTATATCAAATTGAGCACCTAGAAATCTACTAAATACTGTACAGATCATCACCTGTTGCAGAAACCACTTGGCTACGTGATACAAAAATCTTCTTACTTGAAATAAAGCATGTGAGACACTAGTAAAGGAAGGGAAGAATTTTCTTAATGGCTTGTTTTGTTCACTGCCTAATAGGATCAATTGCAGAATAAGAATGAAAACTATAATCAGGTAGAGTGAGAATAAATTGGAGTAAATTTATCAAAGCCTAATCTCGGGAGGTATTACTAAATAGGCACTTATTTAACATCCATAATTTTAGAGAGGGATGTAATGTTCAAAGGGTAGTATTTTTGTTGTTGTTGTTCTGAGTACTCCTTTTTTATTTAGAGAAACTAGATAATTTACAATGTAAGCGCTACTTCCACTCAAGCATTTTATGCTTTTTCAGTGGAAACTTTTTGTTGTAGTAGGTTACTTACACTAAATGAGAAGGTGGTCTCTATTCCTGCCATCTTAAGGTAACACTTTCCAGTTGATCTCAAAATTAAACTTTGTGCTCCTTTGTTAAATTACAGTTATGATGATGGAAAAGCACTGTAGGCTTTTTTGTTAGTTCCTCAATATCTGGAATGGAGCAGCAAAAACAATGTTTACAGAAAGGAGTAGAAGGTTCAGCGCTGATTATATTTCATTGTGTGCATGTGGTAAAAACATTGGGAAAATGAGTACACTAAACAATAATTGCAAATACTAGTGCAAGCTTATAGAATGTGAAAAAACTTCATTACACTCAGACAGAGAAGAAGTCCGTCTAAATCTAAAAGAAAAAGTAGTGTTGTTTTCGAGATTGTAAAGATGTCCTCAAAGAACACATGCAAAATGACAGGCTTTCTGTTTTGTTTGGGTTAAGGAGTTTAAAAATAGTAAGTGTTCAGTTCCAGTCATCTTCAGTGCTTGAATATTTGACAGCTAGTTCAAAAGTTATTTTAAAAGAAATAGGTAGCTTAATGGCATATTAATGCGGTGCAGAAATTTATCCACAGTTCATGTAACCACTGCTCCTAGTAATTTTGAATAACAACTCAAAATGCTTAAATTTTAGGAAATTGTACTAGAGATGAATGAGCGAATATCATGAGAGAGACCTTAACATCATGATGGTATTGAAGTATTCTACCACTGCAGAATTGGTTGAAATAATATTATAAGGGAAAGTAAAAACTCAGGGATGATGGCAGTGCTGTTGTGCCTGAATCAGTCATCTTATGTGGCTTGTGGATTGATGTTCTGGAGTGCAGTCTGTAGGATTGCTTTCAAACTTACAAGGATGCATGAGGTGTAAGAGTGTTCAAGGGACATGGAACTGGCCATTGCACAAGCTAACAAAGAAGGTACTTTGAAAGGCAAAGGGATTGTTAGAGATAAAAGTAATTTACTTGTACTTTGGTTTACACCCCCACCCCAGTATCTTCCTTTCCCATCAGCAGTACATACAACTTTCATATGTAAATGCATATCCGTCATGGATATCTAGGTCTGCTTAGATGTTGCTAGTCTTAGTTGTGTAGGCAGTTAAGATGGCTTCTATGGGATTATCCTTGGAGAAAAAAATACTAGCTCATGGTCTGACAGAAGCATAAGAGCATATGTCTAGACTTGCATTCAGGTAGAACCACAGAATCATTTAAAGAGCAGATAAAGAAGAAATGTCATGTGGCGAGAGTCTGCTATATAGGAGCTTTTGAACTGTAGAGTTTACGTCTAGTTAAATTATCATAAAGTTGCTTAGCTTGTAGCCATAATGAATGGCTTTAATGTTTCTGTAAATTAAGGATAAAACATTCAAACTGAGGGCAACTGGAAGTTTACCTCTTCATATTTTATATTCTTTGTATGAAAAAGGTGGTTATTCTCTGAAGGAGATTTACCACAGCTGTAATGAGTTGTGCAATAGAAAATTTACAAGGTAATAGAAAAATTTTTGGGGGGAGGAAATAAGATTGAAAAAGGAGGTAGGCAGAAAATGGCTTTGCACATTTACACACAGCTCTGTGGATTTTTCCCCCTAAGGTTAAAACATGAACTTTTGTAACTGTAGACAAAAATCACTCCTGGAAAATGAGCTACAGTTACGTTCAAGTGCAGTTTATATATTAAATAAAGACTAAGTTCAGTGAGCTGTGAAAGTCTACAGAAGCCTTCCCTGCTTGGACCTTGTGGTGCAGAATTTGTGCTGAATAGTCTTCAAATGCATAGCATGTTAATTTTTCTACAGTTCAGCTATTGAACAAGTGAGAATATTTTGCTTATTTGGTTAATTAGTCTTATGTAAATGTATTTTTCATAACAATTCTTTATAAACTTTTTGTAAATTTTACAAACTACTAACATACTTCTGTTTTATTTTTGTAATTTAGTTGATGTTTTTTGGAATCTTTTTGTGCCTGGATGCTTTTCTGTATGTGTTCACCCTGCTTCCTTTGAGAGTTTTTCTGGCAATGTTCCGGTTCATCACTTTGCCTTGCTATGGCTTACGGTAAGTCGATTCAAGAGAAAGGTGTTGATACCCTTAAATAATGTTTTACCGTTTATGTGTGTGCTTCATTTTATGGCCTTTCAGTGCTGTTTGAACTACTAATGACTTCTTCCACTGTAAAATAGAAGTCTCTATCTAAACTAGCCAAAGTAAAGGTGTGTGTGGGACCTTTAAGCTTTACCAGCAGTCACTAACTGTCATCGTTGCTTCCTTCAGACACAACAGTTTGATAACAGCACCACTTAGGCATATTCAGGTTAGTAAAGGACAGATGTAACCTTACCTTATAGTTGTGTTCTTTTATCTAACATCTACTTGAACATTGTTTTAAAATTTTGGATTTGGCTTATGTCTTTTGATAGGCTCTTTGATATTGAAACAGAAGTTGTTTGTTTTTTAACAATAAAAGTTTTCCTTATTTTCATGGAAAACTTTGCTGAAAAGATCCCTGAATAAAGTGTGTTCTTTTCTTTCCTCTGAAGAATCTTAGGGAGTAAAACATGGAGAGGAAAACCAACCAGAATATTAAGAAATTTTACATCTTGCTTTTCAGCCTTGCTTTTCTGGTCACATCAGTACTAAGAAGTTGCTAATACATAAAATTTTTAGTTTACCTTTCTGGCACAGACATCAAAAATTGGATAGAATTAATTTCTTTCATAAAATTTGCTACTTCACAGTAAAGATGATTGCATAAGCCTTAAGTGTAGCCTAAAATAAAAGGAGCATTTGTATTCATGTTTTGGGGGTTTTTTTCTGTATTTTCTAAAACTTGAAGTTGATTTATGGTTACTGATTTTTTTTTAAGTTGTTTTTTTTAATCAAGTTGCTTGTATTTGCATTATCAGTATTGTCTTGTGTATGTGAAGGTCTTTTAGATGCATAGTTTAGAAATGTATGTTCTGATTACAGCAAGTGCTAGGCTAGTTGCAAAAAAGTAATATTTTAAAATACAAGCTAAAGTTGAAATGTTTGTATTTGGTGATGTTTAACCTAGGCGCTAGATGGCAGCCTAATGTTTTATTGTGCTGTTATTTTTGAACTGAACCTCAGACTTTTATTAGGTCGAGAGAGTTTTCTTAGCTGTATAAAAATGACAGCTATTTGGTTTTAGACTAATGTCAAGGCAAATTATGTGCCTATTTGTAGACATCTATATATATGCTGTTACTAAATTCAGGTAAATGTAATGGATTTCAAAGTATCATTTCAGTGTTACTGCTGTTCTGTTTAAGAGTGTTCTTCCTGGTTTATAAACTCAGCTTTGCTTTTGGCAAAGAAATTTTCTGCTCTTCTGAAGTTACAATTAAAGATTTCAAAGACCAGTTGCTGGTTTTGGTTATTGTTCAATATATTGTTATATGCTGAAGAAAGTGACATTTGAAACACCATATGCACTCACATGTATGTGATATGTGTATATATACATACATGCACCTGCAATGCTAATATTTAGTCTGCTTGCTTGAGAGTATTTTGTGTGTAGGGCACAATAGAAGCTGGTTTCATCTATTGAACATGATTGTGTTAACTTTAAACTGTTACCAAATAAGATGCAATGAAGCTGAGATTATCTTGAGTGAAGAAGGCTTTGTTTTTGTAACAACTCCTAAAGCAATTTCTTTCGTCACAGTTTCCTCCAATGTGTTTGGAATTTAGTTTGCTAGAGTCTCTTCTTGTTCAGTATCTGAGGCTTTGTCTAATTCATTCATGTTTTATGTCTATAGTATGTAATGGAACTTCTTCAGATCTAAATGATTCTTATTTCCAAATATTTGGAGCCTGAATAGGGGTTTTCTTGTTGTTTTTTGTAGTTATGCTGATTTTATTTTTTACAGCAAAAGATATTTGTGATTTTCTTCCAGCTCAGGAAATACATTTTTATGTGTTTGTAACAAAATAGAGTTGAATAGGTAAAGCGCATTTGTAATTACAAAAGGTACTTACAAAGCAGGTGGCTGTTTATCTTTTAGCTTGCTCTTCCTTGCAGATATCAAATAAGTGTTGACTAGTTGTTATTTGAACCTGCCACATCATATTCCATTCTGTGTAGTAAATAAAAGTGCTCCTCCCTTCATCTTGACTTTTTTCTTAACATCTCAGTGAAGTAATTGAGCAGTGAGTGTTCTGTTTCCCTTCCAGGTTACTCTTTAGTTTATTTATTTCCTCATAATTCTGTCTTCTCTTTTCAGTGTAGAGAAAGATTGTATTACCCATTATTTCTTTAAAACAGTAAAACCACATTCTATATAAATGGGCTAATTACTATCTATGGTATATTATGTGAAGTGCTTAAATATAGGGGAAGTGGTTTAAAGCCTCTTCCACATGTTGTAATATTTCATTTTACAGAGTTCTAGAAGGAAACAAAGAGTAATGTATCTTAAAGAAAATAGTTTCCTTTTTCTGCCTAGGCAGTGTAAACACTTCAGTTTGACTTCTAAATCATCCTTCCTCATCACTTGATCTTTCATTTTGAGCAAATATAGTTCTGTGTTTTTGTCAGAGCTATATTGGTGCTCACAAAGCAATTTTTTTTAAAACTTCAAGAACTTCAGTCAGAAGAATCCAAGGTTCTATCACTGAGTGAACTAAACTGCTGGTTTAATTACTGTGATCAAACTGACAAAAGGTGAATCAACACGTGGTAGTTTTGGCAGGTGCAACTTCATTACTTCTGTGCTCTGTAAGTGGCAGGTTGCTTTTAAAAAAAAATTAACAAACTTCACAAAATTAGATTACATCCTCTGAAATTGCGAAAAGTCAGCTCTACTGTATTTTCTTTTGAGTCAAGAAAAGAACTTTCCTAAATTATTGTCTCTGGATCTTGTAGGCTACTCTCACTTTATTAAAGTATTCTTTGACAGCATAAAAGGTTTGTTGTTCCAGCAAAGTATGTGCCAAGGTAGACAGAGAAGTAGACCTGGTAGAGTCAGTTCTGCTTGGAATTACAGTCCTTGGTGACAGGTTCCTAAAACTGCCTCTATTTGTGGTTGAAAAGTACAGTTTCATTTTACAATTCAGGCAATTTTTTTATCAATACCTCAGACCCAGAGATTCTGAGTAGATTAATATTGCTGCATGTTTTGAAACTCTTTCATAGAGCTAACTTATTATTTTTCTTGAAGATATGTTGCATACCAATAAAAGGTGATGTGGGAATGTGGAAAAGCTCTTTTGTATTATTTGTAAAACACCATGACATGAAAGCTAAAATTCTATGTTAGTGAAACTCTGATGGGACTCCCAGTTTAATTATGTTTAAAGGCATTTTATATCATCTCCACAAGCAAGAAAGGATTTGTTATGGAAAGTGAATTTTTTTTTTCCTCCAAGTTCTAGTTTTCTCAAGAAAATACAGTAGAAGATTATGAATTTTCTTATACATAAAGATTGATTGACAAAACCTTTACCAGAGGACCCCCCCACATACACCCCCCACACCTCATCTCGGGGGGTTCCCCACCCCACACTGCTGGGAGTGGTCCAGGACCCTTTGGGCTCTTCCCAAGAGATGAGGGCAGCACAAGGATGGTGGAAGCCAAACAAGATCCTGCTTTGTGTGAGCACATGCCCCAGCACCTCCAGTGCCTCACACTGGTGCTGAGTCCCACCGGGAACTAGAACATGGTGCTGATGACACCAAGTTCGTGGGTTCAATCCCTGTGCAGGCCATTTACTTAAGAGTTGGACTTCACAATCCTTGTGGGTCCCTTCCAACTCTGAATATTCTGTGAATCTGTGAATTCTTTCATGTGGAAGTAGATACAGGTTATAAATACATGTTCTGCATTTTTATTTTACTCTGTTCTCTGAAATAAGTAAATTTAGGTCCTGTCAGCAATAACATCAATAACTTCAGCTGTATTCTATGTACCTCTTAAAATTCCCATTGACTTCCTGTGAATTCAGGTTCATGTTTTTCAGTAGGAAATAAATAGAACATCATTAATTCAAGAAAGAAACTGTAGGAAGAAAGCGTATCAGGAAGAATAAAACAAACAAGTACACTGGCATTCTTATGGACATTATTTATTTGTTCATAATATCAGGCTAGCAAATAAATTTGAACCTCTGTTGCACACTTATTCCCAAGCCTAATTTTTTTTTTTTTTGCTAAGGAATTTAGCTATGAAATCCATAAACTTCCTATTGTCATCTGAAGTTCATTGAGGAAGTTGTGCATCTGCCCACCAAAATGTTAGCTTTCTACCAACCAAAAAAAGGAAGATGCATTCATTATTTTCTGTAGTATACTCTCAGATCAAGTACTCCTTTCTCCTTTCCATAACAGTGCATAGTGTAGCAACATTACAACCTTCTCTTTCTTTCTTTCTTGTAAATCAGACCGAAGGGAAGAGCACTTTCACTTCCTTTATAGGATGGAATGTGGTGTCACAGGGATTCCTCCTTGGTGAGTAAGTCCTGATTTTCTTTTTCCTTCTGTGCTGTCAGCCAAATTCACACATCTACATGTAATCAGTAAAAAGACTGGTTACAAATGAATAGTATAGCTAAATTAACAAACATACCTCAAAGGAGAAACGAAGAGTTTTAATAATGAACACAGGAAACTGATTCAGTGCTATTTGTGGTAGGTATATTTTCTTATGTAACTTTACATCATTGTGGAAATAGGATCTAATTTGTGATCTTAGATTTAAAGCATTTTTCACATAGACTGCCTGAGGACCAATTTGGCCCAGTTTAAAAAAGGGTATCTTGGAAAAACTATAGCCCCTGCTGTACTTCAGTTTATAGTGCCTTAAGCTTTTTGACATGTCTTCTAAGTACTGCTTCAGTCAGGTTCATAGCTATATTTCTGTGTGTACTTAAAGCAGGTTTTTTGTAATGCTTAAGCTAAATCTCAGGGAGTTCTGAAAGTTCATCTTAGTATTAGACTTACAGGTGTTTCCCTGCATAATAAAATAATAGCACTTTAGCATATGTTTGTTTACTGACTTGAGTTATATTTGATTCTGTTATTTAAAAAATAAAAGCTTAATGAAAGCTTATTCTAGTTGTCACTTATTTGAAACCTCGTTTTGTTTTTATTTTTTTTTTGAGACAGCTCTCATTGGGGCCTAACAGCAAGGTTGGTTTCATTTCATTCTTAGCATGGTCTCGTGCTATATTGTGTGCATGTAGAGGCTTTTTATTGTGTGAGAAATGCAATGCCACCTAATCTTGGCAAGCTCAGCTCTCAGTTTCTTAGAATTCTTCATTTGGGACATATTTTTCTTATAATCACAATTTTAAAACAGTGAAGTCCTGCATATTACAAGGTGCACCTCTTTTTAAAAACCTCAAACTGGAAATTGGATTTGATCAAAATAGCTTTTTTCCTGAAGCCAAACTTGAGCATAATTGTAGGAAAATATTTCCAATAGATCACATTGTCCATTTAAAAAAATTTTAGTGTGTAGTTATGTGGGCAAGTGTATCCTTCAGGCAGCCTTGCTTGGATTTTATTTTCCCTGACATCTTTACTTATGCTAACAGGAAAACATCCCCTTATGTGTTAATGTAATAATTTTTGTTAGTCCTTTATGTAAGATTAGAGATTTGCGACACCACAGTTCATTAAGGAAGGATACATTGAAGAATTGACAGTTTGATAAAGACTACATGCATAACAAAACCCTGTTGTTCATTTTATGTGCAAGTGTCTGTGATGTAAAATGGAGAAAGAAAAGATACCTAAGCAAAACTTTAACTAGACCATCATATCAATAACTGAAATATATTGTAAACCTCAATGGCTGCCTAACTGTTTGAAAGTGTTACAATTGAATAATGTAGTTAGGAAGGGTTTGCTGTAAAATACATGCTTAAACTTGTAACATGCCGGAAGACTTTTTCAGTGCATTATTAGCTGAACAATAAACCTATATAAAAAGGGTTTTTAAGTGTCTACATTTATAGAAACATTACTCTTACAAAAGCTTTAAATTTTATATGTATGTATGTTATTAAGATGAAAATATCAGTCTAAAACATTTTTGCAGTGATAGTGTATTCATATCTTTAATGTATATATGACATCAGTATTGGAAATTTTATATGTGTTGACTTCAAAGGAGTAATTGTTTAGAGTAATCTGAATTATTTGTATGAGGCTAAATAGTCTAAACTAAAGGAACCAATTAAAATGCAGAAATTGTATAGATAAACAAGAAAAAAATCTTGAATGCCTGTTGATTTTTAAAAAACTAGCAAAACAATCAAAACCCAAACAACTCTAAAAGGTGACTGGAAAACCGTATGTAATCAGACTAGTGAAGAACTGAGGAGCACCAGGAGGCCTGGAAGACAAAAATAAAGAAATCATATGACAGTCTGTGCAGTTAAGTTTAAAATAATATATTCAGAGTGCATATGGGTTGGATGCCAAAGTAACTAAGTACAAGTGTACTTGTCAGCAGATTACACAATGTAGTGAAAGCACTGTTCATTTTGTAGTGACAGTTGCTGAAAAACATGCCAGAAACAGCTGTAGTGAGACTTTTTTTAGACTTTTTTATACAGCAAGAACAAATTTCTTTTTGTCCAGGTTGCATTTCATGTTCCAAATAGTTTAATGACTTTAAATTCAATAAGCAAGGCTTATTAAAATACCTAACACACAGTCTTGGTTTTTTTTTGGAAATTACTTGCTTAAGCATTAGCTACTTGTGATTTTGATCGTATTAAAGAGAAATGTAGGTAAACTGTGATTTATTTTTAATAGCGCTCTGCTTGATGCTGAGTAACTTCAGTTGTACAGCTGAAGAGTTTGGTGGTGTAGATACCAATACTCTGAAAGCCTTGAGCTGGTTTGCTTCTTCAATCAACTAAAGGGAAAATACTATGAAATCCATCATGCTGTTGAGTAGCAAACATTAAGGATCAGTAGAATGACCATCTGTGTAGTCATGGCCTGTATGGATGATTAAAACTAATGCTTTTCAACCAGTAGATGGAGACAGAATTCTTATTACAGTATAAAATGTGGATCATGGCATTTTGAGTATGATGTTAAATAGAAATACCTTGAAAATTACAGACGGGTAACTCGTTCCTTAAACTTTCACTTACTTAAGGAGTTTGCTTATGGTGAGCACTGGTTTTCCACACTAGATTTTTCTTCTTTTTTTGGATCGTAATGTAACACGATTTTGTAACATGGGATTTTTTTGCAAGTGTTACAAGTAATCTTGGGGAAAAAAAAAAATTGTTGTTGTTTTTCCTAAAATTCATCAAAGTTGTTTGCTTTTAGCTTTCCGAAGGGAGAAGGCATACACAGATCCAGTGGTTTTCTAAACAGAGGAAAGACTTGTATTTATACTTTCTAAGTTTGTCTCATGATGGACAAACCATAAATTGGAAAGTTTGAAGCATGAGTATTAAACCTAGATTTTTATTGTGTTGTAAAAAGTTGGTTTTTTCTGTAACAGACTGATATGCCCAGTTCCTAGTTCTTGGTTATTTCAGTCAGTGCATTGTAGAAATTATGCGATAGTTTGACTTTCAGCTGTTTTAAATACTGTGGGATAAGCATTGAGCTTGGCATGCTTCCTTTCTTAACAATTGACTGGGCTGAAGCAGAAGCATGGTGTGGAGTAGGAAGGTATAGTAGTATGGCTTGCACATCACTTTATGTTAAAATTAATAATAAGCTTGTATATCCCCTTAAGTATGCATTTCTGTGTTTATATTATTTTGAGAAGTAAGGCTTTGTTTCAGTGGAGATTTTCTGTCAATTTGTAGATGTAATGATAAGTACACCCAAAGGCTGAGGAGGTTGAACATCTTGTTAAGTACATGCTGTAGAATGTTGAAGTCTCTGTGTGGTTTTTTTCTGTATTGTCAAAATTTGCTGGTTAACATTACAGTGCGAGAGAGTCTCTGTAGAGGAATGCTTGGATTTTCACTGAATTCATGCAGATTGAAGGATCATCTCATGTTTAAACATTTTGGTGTATTCAGTGTTAGTAAAGCAAGATAAGATTGTACATAGTGGATAGTAGAAAGAATGGATAAGCCTTACTCTTTAGTTTAAAAGTACTTTGCTGTTTGAAGAAGTTTTAAAATTTGATTCCTTGATAGTCTAGGCTGTACAGCTGATGTGGGAACTTGAGACTTAGCATAATGAAACCACTTTTAAAATTCTGTAAAGAGCATCTTAAAGAGTATGACTTAAAGCAATAAATCTTTGAAGTAGTAATGGAATAATCATAGAATCATTGAATGGTTTGAGTTTGAAGGGACCTTAAGGATTACCAGTTCCCTGACATGGGGAGGGATACCTTCCACTAAGCCAGGTTGCTCAAATAATGGCAGAAAATAATAAGGTGAAAAGATATAAATCATGTATTGTAATAAGGTTCATTTAAAGGACAGTCCAGATGCCCTGAATCCTTTTATTTACTGGTTTGAGGTGTGAAAATTGTAATGTAAATTATATTCAGCCAAATTTTGAAACCATGTAACATTATTTCTGGAATCTAGTAGGATATTAGAGGAACTACATCTTGGACAAAGGCTCTCATGATACTATCTTCTAAGAGCAGAGTTCATTAAAGCCAGGCAAGTGTTAATATTTCACTCAGTTGTGCAGCATCACTGTATGCCTGGGATAGCTTTGAAGGAGAAGACTAACTGCTATCTGCAGAGCGATTCTACTGCTCACTGTTTTGTTACCTTGCTACCAGAATGATTAAAGTTGTGTAGTTGTAGTGCTCTTTAATTATTGTTCTCATTTTGTCACTCATGAGGAAAAAAGACCCATATGTAATTTTCATGTGAAATCTTTCTCTCTGTGTCATACTTCATACACAGCTGTAAAAATGGGAGTTGTTTGGAAGTGAGTTAAGCTGTTTCAGCTTCTCATACCTCTGTTCAATGGTTTCTAAAGTTGTACAATATCACACTCTGAGTTATCACATCGGCTCAGTAATGTTACTTCTTAAAACTTGGGTCCCTACTTTCAAGTGAGGTATTGAAATTACCAGCACTAAGCTATGTTTTCCTTGTTTGCTTCTTGACCTTTTTGTAGTTGTCATAGCTTGGACAATATGAGCTTTTTTATTTGTTTCTTTGAGATTCTGTAGTACTCATGATGTGCATGACTACAGCAGTATGAGTTTGTATGGGATATTAATCACGAGGTCTGATTAGTTAGTGCTTAAGATGTCCTGACAGTACTTTTTAGTGTTGGCATTGAGTAGTTACTGGAGACAATAAGTGAAAACATGCATTGAGAAAAATGAATGCAGAATGCTAGGATGCTATGACAGGCATGAAATCACATCAGCCTGTGTGTGTTTATATGTATTAAACAGCTTAATGCAAGGGATAGGAATGATTTCTGACAAATACAGCTTGAACCAGTGTGAGCCTGATCATACACTAAAACTGCAATGGTCAGCTCTCACTGAACCCTGACTACATCCTTTCATTACTGCAGGCTTTGCAGTCAGTTCTGTGTATTTGCCAAGAGGTGACAAAGCATTAGACTTAATCCATTTATTTGATTTCCTTGTCTTTGTAGGAAATAATTGTCCCTTTTCCATTTTATATTCAGAACCACACCTCAAAATCCTTTTGTAAATGTTATTAACCAGAGCGGAAGATGATTCTGCTACAATAAAAATGCTTCTATGGATTTATGCAGTAGACATGGTTAATCTCTCTCAATTGGAAACATGTTAGTGGTACGCTGTAGATTACTTGTTTAGTCAATATGAAGGGGTCTTTCCTAAGTGTACAATGAAAGAAAACTGGAATAGATTTTAAATGCCGGGATCATCTTACTCTTCTTACGTTCTGGAAAGTAGTTTTCTGTAGTTAATCTTTGCAGTAATCCCTTTTACTGAGTAGGGGGTTGAGATGCTGGCAGCTCTGCTGTCATCAAACTGAGGAATTGAAACCGTGGGGATATTTTTGTGACTAAGATGTTGTGGTTTAATCTCAGGCAGCAACTAAGTACCATGCAGCCACTCACTCCCTCCATCTCCCACCCATGGGGAACAGAATTGGAAAGTTAAGGTAAACCTCATGGGCTGAAATAAGAGCAATTTAATAATTGAAACAAAATATGCTAATAATAATAATATTAAATATGCTAATAATAATAATAGTAATGATAAGCAGAAGGAGAGAGTCTAACAGAACCCAAGAGAAACAAGTGACAGAGTTGCTCATCAGCCACTGCCTGGTACCCAGTCAGTCCCTAAATAGTGATAGACCCTGTTCTGGGTAACTCCCCCAGTTTATATACTGTGTGTGATGCTCTGTGGTGTGGAATATCCCTTTGGCCAGTTTGGGACATCCTGTCCTGGGTACACTCTGTGCCAGCTTTCTGTGAAGCTCCTCACTAGCAGAGCATGAGACACTGAAAAACCCTTGACTCAGGGTAAACATTTCTTAGCAACAACCAAACCATTCAGTCTGTTATACACACTCTCATACTAAATCCAAAAAAACCCAGCTACTAAAAAGACAAGGCACTCTGTCCCAGCCCAAACCAGAACTCTTGTTCTGCAGTTGTCACAGCATTACTGCTGTTTTCTGCTTCTCATGTGGATAAGGAGTTATGTAGAACTTCGAATAGAACATTAATATATTGTATTTTTAATTAAAATATCAGAAAAAATATTGTTTATTGCAGTTTTTTTTTCCTAGACATACAGACAGACTACTGAGAAGCTAAATCCAAGTCACCTTGAGAAGTAGGGCAAGAGGACTTCAAGTTGTGCCAGGGGAGGTTTAGATGGGATATTAGGAAAAATTTCTTCGCTAAAATGATTGTAAAGCAGTGGAACAGGCTGCTGCTCAGGGAGTGGTGGAATCACCATCTCTGGAGTTATTTAAAAGATGCATAGACTGTGGTTTAGTAGTGGACTTGGCTGTGATAGATTAACAGGTGGACTCGATTATCTGAAAGGTCTTTTCCAACCTAAATGATTCTAAAATTCTCTAAAAACATTATTTGAATGGGATCTGTTCTGTAAAAGTTTAATTCCTGTAAAGCACAGCAATCAAGAGCAGTTGATCTGACTCTTTAAGGCAGCTTTTGAATTGAATCACAGTGATAATCAAGTTTGTTCTGTACGCAGCACATTCTGAAAATCTTTTAATCTTTCCAGTGTATAGGATACTGTGTGCAAGTTTGTATGCAACTTCACACAGTGTTAGTCTCCTGAGATAGTTTTCAGAGTTGACACCACCTTTAGAAGAACAGTTGTGCTCCTGATTGTATGTAGCCTCTTCTCAGAGTTTGTATTCCCCTGTGATGGTTGCTGTCTGCATTTATGTTGGCTTCTCCTGAGTTGGTTCTACTTGAGTGTAGTCATATGGACGAAAATCAGCACAAGCAGAAGAGTGATAGAGTTAACAGCTCAGAACATCTGCAACTTGTGACTGTACTGGTGGTTGAGCATCTTTGATGTTACTTGTAAGCCAGAAAACCTTTGACGTGATATTTTCAGTCTGTATTGATTTGTGGACATCAAAGCATTTTCCTGTGAGAATCTTTCTTGACTGCTTCAGAAGCTTCATAAACAGATTCTACTCACTAGTGCATATCAGTAAGAGACCATTCTGTCGTTAAAATTGGTACCTTACCAAACTTTTAAAAGACAAACTTTTGAAGCAGGTGTCTGTTTTGTTCATCAGGTTTTGTCTGCCAGGTACTCACTACTTCTCTAATCGTAAAGTAGTTGTTGGCTGGAAGAATGAAGATGCTAATTTTCTGAGTAATGAATTCTGATTCTCTTTTTCACGTGCTAAGGCCTGGCATTACTATTGTGGAATAATAGCACGTCCTTTACCACTGTATCCCTGTCTGTATGTCAGAGTTTGAATGTTGGCTGGGAGACTTGTACAGAAATGACTGAATATATTCCAAAATGGAAGCACACTGGAGAAAAAAGAATATGCTGTTACTCAGCATATGAGCAGTAATCATAATCATGGGCTTGTTTAAGTCCTGTGAACATTTCAATATATACTATTATATTTTAATAAGTATAATCATTTAAGTCAGATGTAGTTAAATAAGGCAGTAAGCTTTCAAAGTGTGATTTTGCAGGTTGGGGAGGGTGCATTTTTTTCTGTGTCATGCAAAGACAGTCATAGGCTTCTTAAGCAGTGGGCAAAAGGTGCGTGTTCAGTTTAATTTTTTATTGGTGTTTGCAGTTAAAACTCAGTTTGTGGGCTGAAGAAAGGAAGCAAATTCACTGAGGCATTTTTTCGAGGACTTAGGCTGAAATAAGATGTGATGTGGATATTGTTTGTTACTGGATGACTTCTGAAAGCAAGAAAATATCTCTTAGGGGAGAGGAAACCACTGTAAGCAGTTCTGGTATGCTGGACTAGGTTGAATTCTTTTATTCAGAATGTAATTCATTTTAATGCAGTTAATGAAGTAAAAAGTATATAATAAAAGTAGCAGTTGCTCTCTGTAGAAAGCGGAATACTGTAAATCGGGGAGTTCTGGAAACTTTCTTGCTCATACTCCCAGCAAGAGCACGACCTATTTGCCTGGAATGTCACTGTGTGGTTCCAGGAGTGATATAATGCATGAATGCCGTTTTCAGGGCGTTTTTCTTTCAAATGGAAAACAACAAAGAAACCCAAAGTACAGCACTCCAGCTGTGGCTTAAATAGAATGAGTGAGGTAGCAGGGATTTTTGACTTCTCTGCAGGTCTGTAGAATGACTCCAGAGGTCATAAGTAACTGTTTGGATTTTTTTTTTACAAGATAACTCTTAATTTTTTCTAAATGTGTTATCAGTTCATGGGAATATTGCCTAACCACTGGATGGCCTACTGATTTAAGAATACAGAAATTGAAAATTAGTATCTTAAGTTCTGCTAATTGCTTCCAACTTCTTTGAAACATTAATTTCTGTAAAAGCATTTCAATGTATTTAAAAAATAGTATATGTAATAGAAATTATTCCTCCTTCTTTTTGTGTTTGATTCTCAACCTTTTGATGTAATTCAAAGGCTTTTTAACTGCTTTGCATCCTATTAATACTAAACTAAATAAATAGACAAGTGAATACTGCCTTGCAATTTTATTGTGCTTATGGCTACTGTTGTGGGAATTGAGATAAAGCTATTTTCTTCCTGTAGTTTTACTTTATAGGAAGAAATTATGTAATGATTCCTTTAGTCTCCTGGGTTACTCATGGGTCTATAGATAGAAAAGTTCTGCATTTGGTTCACAATCAGCCTCAAGCTCTGATGTCAAATTGTTTGCGTTTACTGCTGCAGAGCTTAGAGCTAAATGAAGATGCAGAATTTACTACCTGTTCCTCAGCATCTGGTTCATTATACTGAAATTGAAGATGACGGCTTCATTTCTTTGTGATCATAGTGAATACAATTTCTGTACCTGAGGAAGTCAAAATCATAGAATTGGCTGGAAGAGGGAAGGTCAATTAGAAACCAAAGGGCACGCATGCAGAAGGTTATTAATAAGTGGGAGCTCTTAACAAATACAGTGTTTTAATTACAGGGATGTGGTGAGTAAGAGACTGTGATCCTGTTCATGAGTGTGATCTATAAATGTGTATCATGGTCATGGTGTTGGAGTGAAGGGCAGGGGAAGGGGCATAATAAATGACATTAAAATATATCCATGATGAACAGCTTCTGTGAATTCATATCGACTTAGTAACATCTGTATTTTGTGGGTATATGACATTTAGTGGAGCTTTTTGCCCTTTGTATTTCAGTGACAGACGTTTGCTACAACCTGCTCAGGTATGTGACATTCTCAAAGGAGTTATACTGGTCATCTGCTACTTCATGATGCACTATGTTGACTACTCTATGATGTATCATCTGATAAGGGGACAGTCTGTCATAAAGCTCTACATCATCTATAACATGCTTGAGGTAAGAATGTTGGCATCAGAATATGAAGCATGCTTTTTTCAGACTATCTAAAATATTTTGTATTACAGTAGTTGTACTTAGCATGTGGCACAGGTGGTATTCTCACAAATCTGCACACACCTATGATAATAAGCCTAGATGCCATGAAACAGTCAGGTTTGTGAACAATAAGTTTTTAGATACTGCTTCATAATGCCTGATTTATGGAGCTTAGTAATTTCATAGCAAGAAACTTGAGAAATGGAAACAGAAGAAGTGTCTTATGAAATGTCAGGGAGTGAATGAGATTTTGAACTTGCCAAGAAAAGTAGAAACTGTTGATTTGAAATAATTATAAGATCCCAAGAGAGAGCAAAGAAGGAGGATAATAGAAAACATGGAATTTGGGTTTTAATTCATCATTATGGAAATACAGCTTTCATTGTATGCAAGGACACCTATTACTGCTTAACCTCAGTCCTGGCTAGCAGACGAAAACCTGAGTATGTAAGCAATAGGGTGAATGAATGTAGTGACACAAGAGAAGGAAATTCTGTTTTGGGAGATACGAGAAATTCTGGCAAAAAAAACCCAGTTTCTGTTTTGCTGTTAATGTAAAGTATAAGATTTTTATTGTACTTCTATGATCAATGGTTCACAAAGTAAATGTTTACATAGCTGCAATCTTACCTCCATCCTGTAAATATAGGACATAGTAGGAATACAACCTCTTAAAAGGACTCAATCGGAGCTTTGTACACAAAAGTTACTCTACTAGGATTCCGGGATTTCTGAATGACATATTAATCTTTGTTTGAACATCTGTTGTACGTTTGTTTGAAGACTGCTGAAACAGGGTTACACTCTGCAAAATATGAATATTTTGTCAGAAGGCATTTGTTCTTTCCTCATAAAATGTGAAAATATTGCATAAGGAACACACTTTGTTATACTAAGTGAAATAAATATCTTACAAGCCACCTCAGTTGTTTATTCATAGGTTTTTTGTTGTCTTTGATTTTACATTTGCTGGAAAACATGTACAAATATAAATTGGCACTGAGTTACTATCTGGATTTTAGTTGTGTGGGGAAATATCCATATATAGTTTCATAATTGATGAGAGATTATCACTTACTAAATAAATCCATGTGCTCAAAATAGTAATTTCTCTCTATTTCAAGACTACTTCAAATCATGCTTGTACTTTCTCAGCTTTATGTGCTTACTACATAATTTGAAGCAATACTGCAGTGTTTCCTATGAAGTGGAAGCCATGTGCCATTCTGGAATGAGGAATTGAATTACTTTGCTGTATTTGGCAGAACAAAAATCGTGTGTTTTGACTAAAGAAAGTGCTGCATGAGTTTGTTCCTTTTAGGAAAGGGGGAAGTCTGTTACTACTCATGGTTATTAGAAAAATGATATTAGTCTTTGAATTTGGAAACAGTATTTAACTTCCATGGTGTCTCATGAAACCCAACATGCCAAGCAGAGTGCATGTTTTTAAGGGGCTTTTTTTACCGTGACGGGTTGCAGCAATATTATCAGAAAATGTTCGTGGGATCCCGCTGAAGACTTGGTTGATAGTCAGCTTTCAACAGTTTGACTATTGGCTTGCTTAGACTACTCTGGTGATTTTTATTAAAAGTCTTTGCTAGTGATGCAAGCAGTGCTTTTTAAGGAACTGTTAATATGCTTTTTTTTAAGCAATGCACTTTACATTTTTTCACAAGTTTTCAAAATAAGGAAGATCTTTTTAGTTTAATTAAATCACTGAGCAGCAGAGATGTTTACAATGTCCTAATGTTTTCGGCTGTCGGCAAGTCCAGGGAGTAGTGTCCTGGAGAGATATGAGGAATGCAAAATCTTCAAATTATGTGCTGAATGCTCCCAACTGACAGGCTAAGGGGAGCATTCAGCACATTTGGCTTAAATGACACTTTTCTTTTTTAGATTCAGACCCACCGGCTCCTGCTCCTTGTGAAGCCCCAGTGTGCGTTATGCTGGTGACAGCACTCACCATGGAATTCTGCTGGAGCCTGGAGCCGGCATGTAGGGTTTAGGTAAGTCATATTTGGAAAAGCAAGCAACAATATTGTGTGGTGGGTTTTAATATTTTCTATCCTTTCAGCAAAGAACCAAGGACTGCTTAAATAGAAAGGAAAGCAAAGCCACTATTTTATCTATTAAAACCCTCACAATATTGTGAACAAAAACTTACCAAACTCTTAAGCATTCTGTAGCTGATGTTACTACACCAGCTATAATTACTCAATGGGTCATCACAATGAGCAGGAAGCAAATAATGCAGACAGTCTCAATTTACAAAATCTAAAAGCCGAAAACAGTGCCACTGTAAATATCTCTCAAACTGATGGGGTTGGGATTCAGATTTATGATAATTCATCAGCTCATGGTTTTGTTCATTTTATTTCATAGGTGATTCCTAGAGTGTAGCACACTGTATATTTACTTGAGGCATCCTGTAAAATTTCGTTTTAATTCAATTTTAATATTTTAGGAAACTTCATTCAGTAGTAGTGTCTTGAATAAATATGACTTCTCTCACTTCAGTATCTTTACCTTGAGAACACTTAATTTAAAAAGTCAGGAAATGATTCTAAGTCTAGGTTTATTTGTGTTGTCCCAGGAACTTACTTTCTATTTAGTAGGATCAATATTTGCAGGTACATTGTGCACCTGGTTCTGCATTGCTGCTACGTTGACTTAACATTTCCAAAATTGTTGTTTTACAGAAAGACACTAAGAGAAAATACTACTTGCCTTTCTTAAGTAGAGATAATCAGTTTTTCATCTATAACTGTTTCCATTTGGTTGAATTAGTGAGCAGTGAGAGATAGCTCTTTTTTTAAGCCAGACATATACCAAGTTTAATTTTTGAAGTTCTGGTTTTGTTGGCCTGTGCAGCTTGGTTTTAAAATGACTGAAATGCAGTGTATAGGCAGAAAAAACGTTCTTCCATGTAATGATTTTTAGTTTTATATGTTTGCTGCTGATGAAATGTTGGGAACTGGTGGAGCTCCCTGTGACCTTTCTTGCTGTGGTATTAAATTACAAGTTCAAAATGCTGTCCATATGTTTTCTATATTTAGAATTACTGCCAGAGGGTCTTTTTTCTATTTGTGCCTATATTCTTTGGATTACGCTTCAGGTGTCTGTTTTTTCAGCGTATTTTCCCTTTTTGGCAGACTTTCAAGTCCCTCTTAATCGCTTGTTTTTGTGTTATAGTACTTTTAGTTTTGAGTTCTGCTTTATGCGGACATTTACATTAAGTATATACTTCAGTATATAGAAAGCAGTCGAGCCAAGTCTAATTCAGTCTTTTTTGTACCTGTAAGCAAATGTTACCTGTCATCTGGAATTCACTTTTCATTGTTGGGGGTGTTTTCCTATTAAGCCCAGAGGGATGGGGAAAAACATTTAAGGTAGTTTAACACAAGATACATACTGCTTTATCAAAGGCTGAGGTTTGAACTGTACTTGAATGTCTTTCAAGAAAGCATCTAAGATAACAATATTATGATTATTTATTACAAATACTGTTGCAAAGGGAATAGTAAGTTTGAAAGGGAAAGTAAACTGATGAATATACAAAAGGAACAGGGTTGCTGTGAAATCCAGAGTGAAAATGGAATAAGTAAGAAATCAAAAGTGATAGATATGTGAAACTTTTTTTAGATTGAGCTGTACTTCTAGATTGAATTGTTCTTGAACTGCGCATACTCAAGTGTTGGAGAGAAAGGTAGGCAGTAAAAGGCAGTAAAGTTGTTCTTGTTTAGGTGGCTGATCGTCTGATTTCTTCATTTGGACAAGATATTTTGGATGCTCTTTATTGGACAGCTACAGAACCTAAGGAAAGAAAAAGAGCTCACATAGGTGTGATTCCTCACTTCTTCATGGCAGTGCTATATGTCTGTATCCTTTTTCTTTGATAAATCACAAAATTTTCCTAAGCTAAATTACTGAGTAATTGCTCTGCATTATTTTACTTTAATACATTTGAAAAATTGATAGTATTCCTAAATCAGTGTTCCTTTACTTGAAAAGTAAGACTGCCAGTACCACCTGCTTTAAAAAAAATCCCTTCAGAATGGTGAATGGTGTACCTATAGTAAAATGACAAACCATAATTGGGTAGTTCATGGAAAATTTTTTGTTTCTGATTTGTATTTGAGTATTTTGGGCCACAGGGCCCTGAAGATAGTGGGATTTTGTTATTTAGTGGAATGTTAAATGCATCTAGCTTGAACATATTTTCTTGAAGGGATAAACTCATACATATGCGGGATGCAAATGTTCTTAGTATGAAGTAACCTTACAATGAATTGATGAATCTAAAGAGATACCATAGTCCAATAGTTTTGGTGATGAATTTGGAATTCTTACAATTTTTCCCTATTTTCTCTGAAATCTTTAGGCTAATTCTGTATCTTTACCTCAGATTTTTTTCTTCAGGTTGTATTGATGTTTCTCATGACTTATGTCATTGGGTTCTTTTAGAACAAGAAAAATTAGCATCATTATTATTACATGCTACAAAACACTGTGGGTATATTACATACATGTAAGCATTGTCTTGCTGTAAGTCTGGTTTACAGGGATATGGAAACTTTCCTGTTAAACTTTGAAAGCAAAATAGGAAATTTGAGGTTCAATGCTCTTCAGTACTGTTGTGCAGAAAAATTATTTCAAATATGCTTCCTTAACCCTGCTATGCAGTCCTGCATGCTATTCTTATAATGGTTCAAGCAACAACCCTTAATGTGGCCTTCAACTCCCACAATAAATCACTGCTTACCATCATGATGTCCAATAATGTAAGTGTGTAGCTTTATTATATAGCTACCCTAATTTGTTTCAGAATCCCTTGTCTTTGTGTATCAAATGTCTTAAATATTAATATTTTAACATATTTTTGATAACATTATTTGTTTATATCAGTTTTTTATCAGTAAAAACTAATTAACTGTTTCTAAAAATTGCAGTTTGTCGAAATAAAAGGAAGTGTTTTCAAGAAGTTTGAGAAGAACAATCTTTTTCAAATGTCAAATAGTGGTATGTATAGCAGTGCTGATCAGGAGAAAATGTAAAGAAAAGCTGTTTATTTAATTCATTAATGTATTTAATGTATTCAATGTGTTTAATATTATTCTTACTATAATTACTTTACCTTGATGAATTTGAGTGTTCTGACTTGAATTCCTCATCACCCCTTTTACTCTTTGGTTCAGTGGGATGAAACAGAGATCCACTTCAAGGAACACTGTTGCTCCTTTTATGGCAAGTTTTTATTTGAGGTGCTAAAACAGCCTAGTGGCTTTGTGCTGAAGTACCCATGCTTCCAAGTGATCAAGTCTTCTGTTTTCAAAAAGTTAACTTCATAGTGTGCTATATTGACAGTGATCTCAGAATGCATGTTGTTGCGTGGCTGTGAGGGTGGATCTTGAAATACCTCTCACCTAACCCTAAACAAACAAGCAAAAAAAAAATTCCAATCAAATAAAACCCCAACCAAACAAAAACCAATGTAACAAAGTAGCTGGCATGTGATGGAAATACCAGAGATTAGTCTAATTTTTTAATATGCTCTCAAGGTAATAGTAGAGGGTACTTAGGAAACATGCTTCTGGCACTGGGAACTCGTACTCAGTGTGTCTCATGAGGAAAAGCTGTTCAGGTACCCTTTGATGGAGATTCTTTGTCATACTGGTATCAGCCATTTGAAATATTTATTGAATTTATGATTTCAAAGCCAGTAGGAGCGATTGCACTTTAATGTTGTGCTAGAGCTTCTTTGCTTGTAGTAGTTTTGTAGAATCTTAGAATGGCCTGAGCTGGAAGCGACCTCAAAGATCATCTCGTTCCAACCCCCCCCCTGCCATGGGCAGGGACGCCTTCTGCTAGACCAGGTTGCTCAGGCTCCCATCCACCCTGGCCTTGAGCATTCCAGGGATGAGGCATCCACAGCTTCTCTGGGCAGCCTGTTCCAGTGCCTCACCACCCTCACATTGAAGAATTTCTTCAATATATCTGATTTGAATTTCCCCACTTTCATTTATAGATATGAGCAAAGAAAATAGAATATTTTTTTTTCATTCCAGCTTACAGATTTTAAACCAGATAACTCAAATGTGCAATAGGTTAAAAAAAAATAGCTACTTACTTAAAAACAGGTGATTCATATTTTTGTATCATGAGTTAAATTTTCAACAGGCTTACATCAGGTGTTGAGTTCTGAATATTGATGTGACTTTTGTCTTAATTCATCTGCAAACTGCAATATTACATTGCAAATGTTTTGTAGTTCTTTGGATGAAAGGCTATTTACATAAAACCTTAAATATATCACAGAAATTATAGAACAGAAATTTTAAGCTACCTCATAGATGCTGTTAAACCCCACCAAAAAGATCTTCCTGGCTGTGTTGATAATCTGTTTATTCTGTGATAATAGTATTATTTTTGGTTCCAAGATTTAATTACTTACATTTTTTAAATCAGAGGTATTTAACTTTACAGTGAGAATGCTAAAAGTGAAATTTACTTAAGTATTGACAGAAAACCTAGATAAGGTTTCTTATTAATGCAGGAAATAGTTACAGCTATGGATCTAGCTCTCCTACCTAAAGGTGAGGCCTCTTTTATGTTGAAATAAAGAAGGGACTGATATTAGAAATTGTTAGTAATTTTCCTCCATAAAAAGAAAAGGATATCAATATTTTATTGCTGGACATTAGTATTGAAGGCCCATAATAGCAGTATCAGGTCGCCCTTTATCAGTTGATAGAAGTATTGCCATTCATTAGACAGTGTGGGGATGGAAGCAGTGAGTACATACATAGAAGAGTGCACAAAACAAGCTAATTTATTCCTTTCAAGCAGATAACTTTTCCTGAAACACTTTTCAGTATGGTTATAAATAGCAGTGTTTTTCTTCACAGAGATAAATAACAGGCAGGTTTTTAGTAGAAATTTTCACCTCTTTTGAACTTGAACAGGTTTACTGCATCACAGCTTCAGTAAGGATAGAACAATATTGTTTCAATTCATGTATTCTGATCACTTTGGTATCCTTTAAATGTTTCATTTGATGCAGCTGAAATGATGGTGCATCTTGTGTTGGCATGCTATACCAGTACTTTATCCTACCCTGGAACTGAGGTTGTGGTCCTGTCAGCTGAGCTTCCAGTTACCCTTTGGAGTGTCTTGTGTGTCCTAGAACACAGTGTGGTTAAACTGCATGCCTGGACTGAACTAAACTTCTGAAAGGAAACACTAAATCTAAGCACTCCCATATATTTCCCACCTTTCTCTGCTTCTTCTAGTAGTTTTCTGAGGTCTGCAGTTGGCTGTAGGGCAGTGATGGCAGCAGTAGCTGATTAAGCTTGGACACAGTGAATGGATTCCATGCCCCACGTTTTCTGGGACTCAGCTCAAAATATTACTGTTGTCAAATGTGTTTTCAATTCAATGTAAAGGTACTGATTAATACACAGTAGCTAAATATAGTTATTCTTGAGGGGAACAATATGAATCTCACAGGGGCATCTGAGGAATTTCCCATGAGCAGGTGAAACTCCCTTCTCATTTAACAAGTTAATCAAAAGAAAAATATGATGTAGGAGAAAAGATAAGCAATGACCACAAGAGTAGATACTGTGTTCAAGGGAAGTTACTACAACTAGAATTCAAAAGCAAGTTGTGTGTGAAAACAGAAATGAACTGTCCAGTACTTTCTAAGACACGTCCTGTATCACACGTTGGAATACCTTGCTGAGCCCTGCCTGGCTCAAGCTTTTATGTAGGAAGACATCAGGATAGGAAGAGCCACCGAACTACCAGTTTAGATCTGGAAATTGTGAAATCATTTTCACTTGGCATCGTGCTCAGCCCCAGTCGGTGGATAGCAAGCTGATGTGTGGCTGTACTATTTTTCCCAGTGTTTACATTTCTGGACTTAGTGTCGATGGAGTCAGTGATCTTTCTCACCTTGGTATGACTGTTTAAAATTCTGCTTCAACAGCCAATTCAGTAAACCTTCAAGACTAAAATAACTGTGAATCATCTACATAAAAATTAATTGAATAGGACATGACATATACATTGGTTAATTGCTACCTAATAAAACTAAACCTGTTATCTTTTAGGGGCAGGTCAGCAAAGACCTTGGGGCTTGTATAGCTGCTTGAGACTGCAGCTACAGAGTCTGTGATTTCAGCCTTGCTGCTCCCGCAGCTTTGATTTTTCAGCTGCAGCAAAACTACTTTTGCATTGTCACCCTGACTTTTACAAGGAAATTTATGTACACCCAGGCAATCCAAACACTGTGGCCATTTGGAAACACTTCTCTACAGAAGGCAAGAAAACCTTTTATTTGTTGTTTCAGGAAGAAATATTTCCCTAAATTTAAATAGTATATTCTCTTTTTGAAATAGTTATCTGTAAACTAATTTTTTAGGGTCAGGATTAGAGAACAAGGGGACCAAATTATGAAGAGAAGCTCTTCCATCACTGCTGAAAGCCCAGCATGCTGCCTTCCTTTATGCTTTTAAATGTCTTATTTTAATTTCAAGCTGTGGTCTAAATTAAGTTTTTTCACGAAATTCAATTTTACCTCATACAGAGAAGTACATTAGATGTAGTGCATTAGGTTATTTCCTTCAGTTGGATGTTAGGCGTGACTCTTCCTTGTTTTTTAGATCTCTTGTCTCAAAAATTTAACGTACTTATTCTGAACTTTGACAAACTTCAGTTTTCTTCTTTATAGATACGTACTTTTTTGCTTCTCTGTTCTTTCTTCTTGGTTCCAAATTTATCAGTCTCTTTGATGACAATATTGAATAGACTTTATTTTTACCTTTGGTCTTTGAAATTCAAACTGCTTTCTCATGTGACTTTAGGTTTTTTTAATACCATTATTCTAATCATTTTAAGGATGAGGGATTTAGGGGCAGGACGGTGTTTAAAATTGGTGAATCCTTGGTAATTCCTTGTTCAGTCTTTGATCCTTTCTTGTGCTCTGGTCAGTTGTTAAGAGGTAGTTGGCACTACAGCTGTTTAGGAGTTGGTGAGATGTAAACTAAAAGATCTTGTTTCACTTCTTACATGCTATGATTTATAATTAGCTTTTGATCTAAATGTATAAACAGTGGGATTAACATGATAAATTTTTTTTTTTTCTTTCCTGATTCAGGATTTCTACATAATCTGGAAGGGAATCTGGAAGGAAATAGCTAGCACTAAAAGACTATTTACCCCACCTCTGGATCTGTTCCCTGTGATCTCACTGCCTCTTTTAGTTACCACTGCAAAAGTACCCAAGATCTTCAGGGTTCAGTAGTTGGTAGTTTGAGATATTGGCTAATTAATTACATTAGTCCATACTAGATGCAGTGCTGTGCCAGGAATCTTTATTTCCAGTAACATTTGTTTCATGTCTTTTACATGCTTTCTAAAAGCAATGATACCCTCTGACACACTGGAAATTAATCGCTGGGTATGTGTTGCTATTTTTCAGGAGGATTTATGGAAGGGCAGAATGTGTTATTAATATGGGGATAGAATTCTATTAAAATTGGAATGGCAGAGTTCATGCAAGTGGAGCAAAAGTATTTAAAATCTGATTTGGCTATGTGCAATCCTTTTTTGGGCTTTATTTTATACAACTTAGAGGAAAAAAGGTATATCTTGGGTTTTTTCCCTTTATTGCATTTATGGCAATATGTGCATCACATGTCTTTGAAATAAATGTTTACCACTTCTATTCATATGGCAACCCTTATAGGCACATGTGACTTACCTTAATGGAAAAGGGTGTATTGTGGGTTTTTTTTGACTTGTGACCACTAAGGTCTAATGTACTAGGTCTTGGAATGTCTGATTCTTCCTTTCCCCTTCTCAAAATACTGAAATACATACTTAAAGGCAGTTGAAAAGATTTAATCACATCTAGTTACTTGCACCACTAGAGGATGCATAGAAGCACAAGCAAATACAGTGTCATCTTTCAAAATAGTTGAACTGTGTATGGGCAGTATGTACTACGATGTGTGGCAGGCTTCAGGGCCAGCCCTGGTTCGAGTGCAGCTTCAGCATGGCATGAGAATGCAGTGTTTCAGTCACAGGATGGCCTGGGTTGGAAGGGACCTGAAAATTCATCTACAGTTCCAACACTTCTGCCGTGGCCAGAAGTGACCTTTCGCTAGACCAGGTTGCTCAGAGCTCTATCCAGCCCGGCCTTGAACACTTCCAGGGATGGGGCATCCACAGCTTTTCTGGGCAACCTCCCTCACAGTAAAGAATTTTTTCCTAATATCTAATCTAAACCTACTCTCTTTCAGTTTGAAGCTTGTCCTGTCCTGTTCGAAGCTTGTCCCCCTTATCCTGTTACTACATGTCCTTGTAAAAAGCCCCTTTCCGTCTTTTCTGTAGGCTCCCTTCGGGTACTGGAAGCTGACGATTAGGTCATCCCAATTCTCTCAGCCTTTTCTTATCGGAAAGGTGTTCCATCCTTCTGATCATCTTGGTGGCCTCCTCTGGGCTCACCCCAGCAGGCCCCTGTCCCTCCTGTGCTGGGGGCCCAGAGCTGGATGCAGCACTGCGGGTGGGGTCCCAGCGGAGTGGAGCAGAGCGGCAGAATGCGCTCCCTCGCCCTGGTGCCCGCAGTGCGCTGGATGCAGCCCAGGACACCTTTGGCTTTCTGGGCTGTGAGCGCACGTTGCCGGCTCTTGCCCCGTCTCTCATCGCGCTGAATCCCCAAGTCCTTCTCAACAGGGCTGCTTTTGATCTGTTCATCCCCAGCCTGTGTGGATACCTGGGGTTGCCCCAACGCAGGTGAAGCACCTTGTACTTGGTCTTATTACACCTCTTGAGCTTCCCATGGGTCTGCTTCTTGAGCTTGTCCAGGTCCTTCTGGATGACATGTCACCCTTCTGGTGTGGCAGCCTCAGCACTCAGTCATCTGCAAATTTGCTGAGGGTGCACTCAATTCCTTCATCTATGTCATTAATGACGATATCAAATAACACTGGTCCCAGTATAGACCCCCTGAGGGGTAGCACCTGTCACTGATGTCTATCCAGACTTCATGCACAATATGTCATCAGCACTATGCATGGTATGTGCTGACAAGAGACTGGTCAAGGGAATAAATATATCTGAATTAGTGCTATACGTCAGGTTTTTAACACTTAAGATCATAAACACTGAGAAAGTAAGCTTCTTAATCACATGCTTGTGGAGGTAGCTGAAGACCATTTAAAATGTCATTGGTCTGTCATTTTGGCTCTCATTTAAACCTGTCTTATAATGGCAAGGGTTATTGAAGCATTATTGTATCCTAACAGAAAAACAGTGATGTGCTTATCATCTGTACTTGGTGGAATACACATAAAGCTGAGTTGAAATGGCTTATATCAGTGTTATTAAGGATTGTCACAATGGAGAAAGAAAAGAGATCACTTTCTTTCCACTTTACTCTTCGTTATGCTGAAGCAGATTAGAATGATTTCCTCCTGCTAGTACCTGTGCTCTCTGCAACTGAACACTGACACTGGTGGTTTGTCAAAACTGTTCTGCCAAATTCCCAAATACAGTGATATACTTTGCCTTTGTTGTTTTTAAGAGCATGAGCAACTGTGAATCCAGGGATGTAGCTTTGCTTGTTCTGTAGCTCACCACATCATCTAAGAAGTGGCATGGTACAGGAAACTCCCCTCACCGGTTTAAAAAAAACAAATGTACATATACAACATCAGATAAGTTTGTAATAAATGATGAAACATAATAGGTACATATTTTGTATTCTGAAATTTTAATTCGTATTTAGGACTGATTACCAGTGGTTGTTTTGGATATCCTGAAGCCTTTTTTGTCCTTGTCCATGAGGGTGAGAAATGAAATGAATTTTTGCATTGTTTGAGTTTCCTGTTGAAGCTCCTGTAAAGTACCCTGTCTCCCTTGCTTGCATCTCTGACAGTTGATGGGAGGGATGAGGATGAAGAGGAGCAGCCACAGTTACTCCTCTCACTCCTAACAGCCTTGAACAGCTGTGGCAGCAGAGATAACAGATTAGAAGGGAGGCCACTGAGAACAGGGAAAATAAGCAGAGAGGAAAAACAGGTTTCAGCCTGTCACCCAGTCTCAGAAATTAGTGGAAGAAAAAATTGGTATTATTACAGCATTGTAAGAGGAAATTTAAAGCCCAAAATGTGCCTTCCCAATTTAATCCTGTCGACTGGTGAGCTAACATACACCAAGCAGGTAATAAACGTTTGGAGGATTAGCTTGAGACATGCTTTAATGTTAGGCCTGAATTAAGGTCCTTACTTCCCACTTGAAAATATCTATCTGTACAGGCCTCCCTGGGGCCTGAAGAACTGAAGATGAGATCTGTGTTTCTTCTGCATTGCTGACCAATGATGTATCATAGCAGTGTGGAAGTATGTGATGTGGGAAATAGAAGATAAAACCATTTTGAGATTCTAGGCAAAAGTCTAAAAACTCAGTGATTATTTCCAAGTCTCTAATGGGCATGATAAAGAATATAAATCATTGAGTGCTTTACTGCATTTTCATTCATTTCTGACAGCATCAAGTGATATCTTGTATTTTCAGACAATACTGTGTTCTGGTCATTTGAGCAGTATTTTGTGAATTCAGAAGCATAGAAGGATGTACTTCACTTGTTGGAGTGTTATTAGCAGGAAATCAAGAAATTATGGTTAGGTTTTACTTATGTCCTTTTTTCTGCTTTAAATTTATTGTACTAAAAGATTTCCTTTTTCTCCCCCCCCCCCCAATATATATGCCATTCGTTCTGTTTTGAAAGCTTGTGCTTCCTCTGTGCCATCCCCAGCTCATACTGACAGATGAATTTATGTAGCCCAAGATGTGCCTTTTTATATTGTGCATGAAATCTCATTCTTCTTGAATCCTGTTTTTCTTTCCTTCTCCTGGAGGATTTCTTCTTTTCTTTTTGCTCCATTTTTTCAGACTTGCCAGCATTTCCAAACTGCTCTTCTAAAATGACAGATATTGTACTGTAGTAACTGCAGTCACAAGCCTTGTTGGCCTGTAGTCAGTCAGAGATGATGGAAACTATTGACACAAAGTCAAATATTATTTTAGCCAGCTTAATCCTTGTGTGTACTTCTGAACATTTCTATTTCTTGTTTCCCAAAACCAGTAGGTAGAATCCCACACAATATTGGAGCTGTTTAAGAAAATGAACCCTTTGGATTTGGAGGGCCCACAAAGAAATTATTTTTGTGGTTACTGACAGGTGTAACAAGCAAAAATGGTGTCTACACAGATTTTCTTAATAGCCCTATCTTCTAAAAAGACTTCTTTGGACTTCCTAAATTGTGATGACATTATCTTTTAGGCTTTACCCTGTTTTTCAATAATACAGTTTCAGGAAGGTTTTTTTTAATAAGCTAAAAAATGTGATGCTTCCTGAAGTAAGCTGTATGTATCATTCCTGGAGACAGGACACCAAAGTAGAAAAAAAGACTGCCTTGTCTGGGAGGCAAGTCATAGGACTTTGTCCCTGATCAGACTGCTTTTGTGTTACAGTGCTTACAGTTTTGATAACTGTGCTGACACATCCTGCTGTTCCCTTTTAAGGAGGCAGTGTGAATGACTGGTAGGAACCTTCTAGCTAAGGTGTAACAGTTGTCTTCAAACATTTTTTCTTCCTTCTACTGAACCCAGTATACAGCAATTTGGATATCCATGATCTGTAGAAAATGAAATTTACCTTGCTAATAGCTTGAAAGGACAGATAGGTATATACTCAACATTTTAGTAACAGGAGGGGCTGGTTCTTTGTGACTCACAGAAGGAATGCACAGACTTTATCAAGAAGGATGATTATTTTATTAATGTATTAGAAGAGGTGATAGTAAGTCACAACTTAAGTCCCTTCTGCTGCTGGGAACCCCAAGCTGAGGCAGCATCGGTCAGACCCAGGTCACAACCTGCTGCAGAAATCCAGTCCATGGTGGGTTCTCAGCATTTCCCCCACCCCTTAAATCCAGTTAAATAGTTTGTGGAAAATGTTACCTAATCCAAGAATTGTGTATGCAAATAAATGTTTCTTTGGAGCTGACAGGTTCTGGTTTTTTTAATCCAGATATAAAGGAGAGGTTCACCAATTACGTGCTGCTACTAATTGTATGTCTGAGAAATATGGAACAGTTCTCATGGAATCCAGGTCAGTAAACTAAAAGAAAGTTCCTGTGCTATTAAGAGCTGTATCTCTTGCTTCTTCCCTCAATCTGAAAGATAAGGGTAATCAAGACATTTAATTAAAAAATCTTAATTTTGTCAAATACCTTAGATTCTCAGTTTTCTATTTCTGGTATTCTTTTAAGAATGACTGTGTCCTTTCTGCTAGAAATACATATTGTTATGCTATAAACATGTATAGTTATATTTCAAGCAGTGTCTGGAATTTCAATCAGTGTTCTTCCCAGCCCTTTCCTTTCCTTGAAGTACACTGTGAATGAAGGATATATTATAGAAATTATATTATTTTGGGAGAAAATATTATTTTGGGAGGCTAGCGAGATTGAAATGTGATAAAGATTATGTTAAAAATACAATTCTTAATCTAATATTGATTATACGTAAGATTTTAATGACATGTTTAATAAATACTATGTAAAATACCAATTTTATTAAAACATTGTTTTAATAATTTTGACCCCTGATCTGTGTGATGTATTTTGCCTGAATCTTACCACTCTGCCTAAATTTTACCTTAAGCATCTAAAACTGCAGATGCTTTGTCTATGTCTTACACATCCTGAACACATAGTATGCAGTACTTGCAACAGTTGTCTTCCTACCAGAGGTAAAGGTTTACAAAGTGAAGAGTTAAGAACCTGATCCCAACTGTGGTCTGATTGTACAGAACTGATAAATTTTTAGGACAGCAATGGAAAAACTAACACACTCATATGCTCAGTGATGATGTAAACTTACAGATTCTTCAGACTCGTGAGGATTTTTCACTGTTGAACAGAAGTGTTACAATTTTTTTTGTATACTGGCATCAAATTAAATGGCCTACCTTTTTTCTTCACAACCTTCAGATCATCTTTGGGTGTTATTTCCGGATGTTTGCATGGTGGTTGCTTCAGAAATTGCAGTGGATATTGTGAAACACGCCTTTATAACAAAATTCAATGACATCACGGCAGATGTAGGTATCCTGTTTGGAATGCTGGGTGCTATTTTTAATTGTATTTAATTTTGCTAATATTTTTTAAATACTAAAATTTATTCCAGTGCAGAAAACGTGAAAATTGTTATTTTCATATATACAAAATCACTTGGGAAAGCTTGCTAATTTCCTGATACAGTGTACTTCTGAGGATCTTTTTAATGTGGAACTAACACCTGCTTCTAAATTAGTAGTTCCAGATCCATAAATTATTGCAAGTGTTGTATAACAGCTTATGGAATAGCTAAAATTCACATTGCTGGCAGATCATTTTGTGAAGTGATCATTTGTTAAATTGATAGAAGGTTACTTGTTTTGCAGTCAAGACAGAGCTTGTACCCTTTCCTAACAAAATGGATTGTAGGTTAAAGTTCAGGCTTTTGGAAAAACATCTTGTTAGGCTGCTTTAACTCTATTCTTGCATGTGTATTAAAAGTGGAATCTGAAATCACAGATAAGTTTTTTCCCACTGTCCCTGGAGCACTAATATGAAGTAGGTTATGTTAGTTTCCACTCCTGAAATTTCTTGGGTCGCATATATTACCCAGTCCTTCTTTTTTAAAGCAGTAGATGAGGTTGCTTCTTGTGTGTTGCAGCATGATACATTGGCCATTTGTGTTCCACACTGTGTGAATTCAAGCACACTTGATAGATTCGTGAAGATACGAGTTAGTGTCTTTTCACAATTAAAACCACTTTTCAGGAAATGAGATCAGAACTTGTGAAGTGCTGTCCTTTTCAGCATCTCTAAAGTAACTACATTGTGTGGTGTAGAAACAAGTGTAATAGATGCACTTAATAAGCTCCCTTATGCCAGAGGCATTTATGCATGCCCTACTTTTGCATAGAGAGTGTGGAAAAGAGCAGTAATGAAGTCATGGTAGCCAAAAATGTAGCATGCTTCAGAGTGCTGAAACAGCTGGAGGATGGAGGTAGTGACTGACAATTTTGCAAGGTTTATTTAATAAACTTTATGGGGTTTGTGTATGAAGAAGTTCTAAAGATTTATGGTTGCTATGTCAGAGTTTTCCCAGAATTTTTAACACCTGCAGAGCAGGTTGTCCTGTCACTTATCCTTAAAATAGATGCTTTTCTTTCTTAATATGCTGAACTGTTTTAAAGAGAAGGAAAAACTTGATATTCATGTTCAAATGCAATTTGCTTTTTTCATAGGATCACTTGCTTAGTATATAAGAAAGCTCCCTCATTTGTTTAGTTTGATCCCAGGGATAGCTTTCATGTAGCTTAAAACCAGTTATGAACTGGGGGGGAAAAAACTAAATGTGATTAATGTGATTTCTGTTATTTTGTGTTTCTGATGATCCTGAAATTCAGTAACTTAATAATTCACATTCAATTCCTAAAACATAGCATAGTGTTGTTCGTTTGTTGTACATATATGCAAATTACTTTATTGCAGAAATAGAGGCTCATCTCTTGAAAGGTGCAGTTAGACCTCAGAAAAACTGTCTTTGACTCTTTCAGAAAATGCATAAGTTTATAATATTTTATGGAAATATTTTATGAATAAAATAAAATGTTGCTTTTTTAAAGTGTAATAACAAATTAATCACACATCTGATGTGCTGGATTTTTTCCAGGTCTACAGTGAATACAGAGCCAGTCTTGCGTTTGACCTTGTTAGCAGTCGACAGAAAAATGTAAGCCTGAAAATGAAATGCACTTTCCTGTATTAACTAACACAATTGTTATGGGGGGAATATTGGAACAAACGCTTAAAGAAATACATACAGTGGTTTTACACTCCTGCAGTGCTGAAACTCTACTCTGCTTTTTTTAGTAAGAGAGAACAGGAATATGTCTTTGTGATTTATATTATTTTTGATCCAGTTCTTCAGGTCAGTTTGAGCTTTATTTAATATACTGCTGAGAAGTCTCTTCCAAATACCCTTACAGTAAGGGAATAGTTGTAACATTTTTGAGATACATGGGAAGTTAGTAAGCTTAACAAGGTAATTGTAGATTACTCTTCTTTCCATGGTATTTTAACTGTGTTGGCTTAAAACATAGTATTCATTAGGAATTTATATTTCTTTACAAACAGGGTGCACAGATGTATAGATGATGTTTGCACTATGCATGTTACTGTCATGGCATAGGTATTTATAGAACACACAGACCACTTGTGTTTTTAATTAGTACCATTTTTTGGAAAGCTGTTTACAGCACACCTTTCATGGATGAGGACTCATTAGGGTTCGCTTGTTAGCATTCCACTCATCAGTACTTCAGATGTGTGCTTGAACTATTAAATGAACTTTATTACAATGATTTCTGTAGTTTTCTTGGGTGTGTTTCTTTGGCTGTTGTGAAGAATGAAGTAGTTAAACCTCATAAAGAAGCTAGATGTTGCAGTGGGGACCCCAACAGCTAGACACCTTCACTTACAAATAATTAATAATAATTTCTTAATAATAAAAACCCCAGTTTATTAGTTTTGAAAACTCCATTACTTTTCCTAAGGATCCTCTGTGGGAAATAAAGGAGCATCATTTAGGCACTAACTTTGGTGTGATCTTCAATTCAGCAGACAAACTGTCATGCAAAATAGTTGTGTTTTGAGTTTGAGTTCAAATGTAAAAACATTTTCAAAATAATTTTAACAAAGTTACCTTAAGGCTAATTATAGATGTTTGTAGAATGATTTAAAATTGCTAGTGTGGTGGGTAATTGTTCTTTCATCCCTGTAACAGTTTTTTCTGTAGAGTATTTGAGGATCAGTCAAATTAATACAAGAAGGTCTCGAAGCTGGTAATAACGTACAGATGAAATATCATAGTGCCTTTGGATTCAGTGTCCTAATTGCTCTCGATTTAGAGATTTGTATTATACTCCAGTTGCTCTTGATTTAGAGCACTGAAGCTAATCTTACTGGTCATGGTAGTATTACATTTTTGTCTGAGAGTGCAGCTATCTCCATTTGAATTCCAAAATGTGAGTAGGTACACTTCATACCAGTACAGTGTTTGTTAACAGAGCTTTATTCTTATCTGGAGGGTGTGCCAAGCTGAAATAAGCTCATTTCTTTGCATAAGTAGTTCATTCTTCTTCCTCTTCTTCTTCTAGGCATATACAGATTATAGTGATTCAGTTTCCAGAAGAATGGGTTTCATTCCTCTTCCACTGGCTGTTTTAGTAAGTTGTATCTTTCCTATCAGTTTTCTGTCACTAAGATCTCACTTTGAGAATGTGTCCATCTGAGATAGCTGGCTGGATGTTTTGAGGATGAAGTTATCATCTGAAGTAACTGAAATGATGCTGAAAGGTTGAGCTAGCGCTCAGTATAACCTGTATCACATACTACTTGTGACTTCACAAATGCATTACTGTTTCTCAGCCTTTCATAAAAAATTGAATATATATTAATTTTGTAGAATTTGTAACAACTTGAATTGTACCAGTGGAATTAAACTACATCTGTGTTTACTAAGCATATTCCTTTTGGCAGTTATCCTATTCATTCATTTGGAATAGTCAAAGCAGCTGGTTGCCAGAAGGTTAGCAGTAGTGTAGCAGTTTATTTAGCTTTTTCATACGAGTCCTTGTGGCTGTCCCTGTAATGGCACGCTTAATGACTCAATATTCTTTTATATGGGGCACGAGCTCCTGAGCTGTTGTTGAGTACATCACTCTGAAATAGTTGACTTTGTTACACACACATGCTGCTATAAAATGAATTAATTAATTAATGGAACTGTGTCCAGATGCTGTCCTGAATTAACTATTGCAGAATGTTTTCTCTAAATAGCTGCTCTGACTTTCCCCATACACATGTGCAGACAAGCAGTAGTTATCATAATGCTGGGAATCTGTACTTGCTTTGTCAGCAAATATGCTAATTCACAATTTTCCTGGAAGAAAAATTCTTCACATCAGTGTGAATTAACTTAAATGTAATGTTCTCCCATAAAGATGGGGAAAAATACTATTCACAGGATTTGCGTAAACTAGTGAAGTAAAACTGGAATTTCAGGTTGCATTTGTTAGTGAAACTTGGGAGTCATATGCCTTGTCCACAAAAAAATTTTGTGATCATAAGATTAGCGTAGTGTATAACACTGATTCTGTTTTGTGTTGTATCTCTTGACATTTTCCTCAAAATTTGTTAACTCTCCTTCTAGCCCTTGAGTTTTGGAAGTTTTTTCCACTTCTTATTTTACTTGAAAGTCAGTGTTAAGGAAACATTGTCAGACTCTGGTTTTGGCAAAGTTGCAACTAAGTGCTAGTATAATATTTGTTCAAATCAAAATCTGGAATAGTTAGTACTACCAAGGGGAATATTAGACTAAGTTTCTGTTAATGTAAATGTTTCTACTTTTTCTTGGATTTACCAAATAAGAAATGTCTTGTTACAATGTTCTATTAATAATTGTGTGCTAAGTTTTAACTTTTATTCTTAAAACAGCTCATCAGAGTCGTAACAAGCTCAATAAAAGTACAAGGAGTCTTAGCTTATGTTTGTGTTGTGCTGTTCTACTGTGGGTAAGTAAATCCGTGCAACTGAAAAGTATTCACCATTATTTGATTACATATGTGAAAGAAGTTTCTGTTGATACTTCCAGATATAAGTATAAACACAGTTTATATTCAGAAGAACATAAATGTAAAACCCTTATGCTCATAATCTGAAATTGAGAGTGTAGATTTGTCCCTAAATACTGTGACTACATTGGGGGATTATAGCCCTCAATAAGTAACTTCAGTAATGGAAATAACTCATTGCAAAAAGACAGAATCTGAGAGACAAGCACCATACTTCTGTGTAAAAAGGGAAATTGAATTCTAAGGAATTAAGTCTTCTGTAAAAAGACCAAAAGATTCAATAAGCCAACAAAAATAAGCAGCTGAAGTGCTCTGAGCAGCTCATGAATTTTTCTCTCAGGTAGTTAAATGCAAAGTTTACTTGCTTTAGGAAAGTGCTGTTAAAAAAAAAGTAAATGCAAGGCTCACCTTTCCTGGAAAGGGTGTGGTCAGTAAGTGATCTTAGTTAAGAAATACAATGTTCTATGGCAATTTGTTTTCCATAATCAGTGATGTGCAAGTATCCCTTCAGTATCCCTTCACTGCCAAGTCAGTTCATGCTTGTGTTACCTTTAATGTCTCACCAGTTGATAGGTACTTCTGAGACATGCATAACTGTACTTTACATCCAATTTAGTTTGCCTGTCTTGGGGCGCTTGCTGGGTACTATCTGGGGATGGCCACTTTCTACGAGAGCTGTATACTGCACTGTCATTGTTTGTTGTCTTTCAGTACTGATTCATTTTGGAATCATCCCAAAATGGATCATAAACAATTAAGTATTTCAAGTTGCTGACAGAAAAAGAACCTGCCTGCAGTATTGTGGGAGTATCTCTTCCAGTGCCCTACCACTGTGTTTTAAGTGAAGGCAGCGAGGCTTGGGAAGCGTAAGACTTCTAAGTCAGGGGCAGTGGTTCAGCAAGAAGAGAGGAGACTACTGTTCTACAATAGCTTGTGAAAAGAACAGGATTACTACACATTCTTTATTAATAGGTAGACTCTTATCTCTAATCTGACCCTAATCTGCAAAAAATAGAGCTTGATCAGATGTGTTTTTGTCTACATCAGTGTAGGGACACATCTGTTTAGTGTCAGATAACTAAGGCTTTGAGATACTGCATATAGGCCAAATGCTAAAATGCTAGCCACATTCCTCTGCACCATACTTTGATTTCTTCCCCAGCATACTACATGCTGTGCCCATGTTCTTCCTAAAGCCAGCTTTGTATAATTCAAAGCACTTTCCCCTGATCATCACATTCAAGCTGTGGTATACCAAGGTCATACTTTAATCCTGCTCAGTGGTTTTTCCTTTTTCCCAATATATGTAATATTTTCCTACCTCTACTATTCCACTGCTGCACCCCAGCCCTGGATTTTTCACTGTCTCTGTGGCTTGGAGAATGGAAGGCAGAAAAAAGTAATGTGATTAACATGAAGTATTAAATGCTGCTCTTTAAAGGCGTAGGTCACAAAAGTAAATACATTTTGGTCTATTTTGTCCTTATTGAAAAGTGAGAGCAGATTTTTCTTCTGTGTCTGTCACATTTCTGCTGTGATCTCAGACTTGGAGCTAGTTCACCTCTTGCATCTTTCAAGTAATTTGTGTTCTGAACATAAATTTCAAGTTTTTTATCAGATGTGAGAATATCTATAGAATACATACGTAATAGCATAGATATGTGAGAAATGACATGATAAAGTCTGAAACTGTTAACTGGGCAAAGAATTGAGTCTATACTACAGGTGAACTAATTTTGTATTGATAATTAACAACTGTAGTTAAGCTTTAATTGTAGTTAGAGTCTTGCCAAAAACGGGTAGGCTGGCAGAAAAGAATAAAGGAGAATTGCTGGAAATACTTGCATAATTTTCCATGAGAAGCTGGAACTGATACAGTGATGTGGTGATTTATGGCCTTTTCAACTTCTGATCTCATTAAATCAGAGTCAAACTATTCTGTAGAAACCTACTCTCTCAGAACGAAAACATGTTACATAAGAAGCATAAGAAAAACACCTCTAAAACATTAAAAATGAAGAAGAGCTGCTCAACTCTCTGAAATAAAATCTGTCCTAATAATCTAATAAAATTGTAGAGAAGCACAGCTTTCAACCTGTATAAAATGATATCTTCTTTGTTTGCTTGTATTCTAAAATGTCACTTTCTTCTGAGTACTGAAAGCGCTCTGCGTATTCTTCCATTTCTCTGTTGAAATGGAATAAATAAAATTATTTTTTTCCCTTAAAAATGCAGTGTAGTTTGTTTTTCTGTGTGACAAGTTCTGATTACATTTACACAGTGAGAGATAGGGGAGCTGCTGCTGGAGTGTGCTTGGATCACTTCGTGATTAAGCAGTTAGACTTACTCCGTGGATCTGTGAATGTTCACTTCAAGTTGTCTTTTGAGTCTCTTAGTGATGTACACGATAAACAGACTTTCCAGAGAGTGGAGAATGAATTCAGGGTCTGCATTTGGTTCAGTCTTGTTACATAGCTTTATTTGCATAGAGAATATTTCATTCATCCTTCAGAGAAGAGATCACTCTTCCCATGTCATTCTGCAATGAGCCTTCGCTCCCTGGAGTGGACAAAGGTCTGTGAGTCATGTGGTGCCAGTAATGGAAATTAGATTTTGCAAAACTCATTTGAATGGTAAAAAAGCACTTGATGGTAGTTGAGGCCTTCCTTTTCTTCAGATGAGGAGGCAGGTGTAAAAGGGATTTAGTGATTTGCTGAAGTTTGTGCTGCGATTTAGTCATAGTAGAAAAAGAATCTGCCATCAACTGAACTGTGCTATGAAGGTAATACAGTGCTGCCTGCCTCTTTGGATTTGTTGAGTTTTAGGGACTCTCTTCTGTGATGTGAAAAAGGACTTCTTATGGTTAGCCTGTAGTTTGTAAAAGCTAGATATTGGACTTGACATTGCTGGATTAATGGTTGGACTCAATGATCCTGGAACTCTTTTCCAACCTTAATGATTCCGTGGTTCTATATTTGCTGTCCTGTGGTTCCAAGTCTACTAGAGATCCTTGGCTGGGCGCGCTTAATTTGGATGCATTTATTTTGAACTTGCACTGTGGAGGGCCCTTTTTAATTCTTCATTTAAATATTTGATGTCTTAAATGGCTGCTTAACTGTCCTTGTAGTCCTTTAGCTAAATAATAAAACTTGATGTTTTTCTCTAGATGCTTTCTGGAGGAAAAAGAAAATTAAGCATTGAATCTGAAACAATTTGTTAGGAAACGGAAACTACCTTTTGATCTTGATATTGAAAGGATTTAATTTGTTAGCTAATCTTTCTAAGACAGCACTAACCATATGCAGTTATTTTCATATTAATAATTGCAGTATGAATAATATGCAATTATTTTAATACGCTAATGCAAATATGTAAACAATTTTTTTTTCCAGGTTAATATCTCTCAAAGTCCTTAACAGCATTGTATTGCTGGGGAAATCATGTCAGTATGTAAAGGAAGCAAAAATGGAGGAGAAATTATTCAATCCTGTCCTGACTGCCACCCCAGGGAAGCCAGCTGGCAAACAGCAAAGCACATTTAAATCTACCCAAGGTAAGGCTAACTGCCTTGGTTTGTTTTCAGTGAAGTTTTTTCAGACTAAGCTTAATATTAAACCAGGTGCATGACAATGTTTGCTGCACAAACCCTGTTGCTGGACCTTAATTGTGCCATATCACAGCTGTGAACACAAGTCTGTAAATGTAATAGAATTGATAGCTTTTAGTTCAGGCATCTTCTTTTGGTAATAAATACTCATATCTCTGACAAGATCCCACTCTGATATGTAGAGGTGATAGAAACACTGGAACAGAAGCATGGTTTTGTTTTAAATTCATAATCATAGAATGATTTGGTTTGGGTTGGAAGGAACCTTTAAAGACCATCTAGTCCAAGCCCCTCTGCCATGTCACTGCACAAATAAGTGAATATTTACACATCATCTGTGACAGTGCTTAAGTTTAGTAGGGAAGCAGTTTGTATTTCTCATGGAAATCAATGTAAAACATGGTAGGTTTATGCATAGGTATAATTAAATGTAGTTGTCATGAACATATTAATGAAAAGCTTTATGAAATCCAGATAGGAATTTCAGTGGGTCTTTACCCCATTTCAAGTCTACGTAGCACAATTTTCGCATACAGGTCGTCAGCATTAGCAGTTCATTTATCATGGGAATATGGCATTATTGTATTTGTGTGACACATTATAGAAGGAAACAGAAACCTTCATTGTTCCCGTCAACTGAATTGGATTGTATCTTCCTGTGGGAAAAGCTCAATGAGAGCCTTAGAGAACTTAACAGTGAGGCTTTTATTGTGTTCACTCCATGGCTTGCCAGCAACTTGAACAGCTTGAAATGCAAGGTGCTTGTTAGTCGTCAGAGTGTCTCGCCAGCAAGGGGAGAGTTAAGAATCTGTCAGTGTTTGTCATAAACCTCTACATCTCACATGTGTCAAATCACATCAGGCAGAAACTTGGTGCAGACTTTTCACTTTTAAATTCATTCAACTGTGTTACTTTCATGATGAAAGAATGTGGTATGAATGTCTTTTGCATTTCATTAGAGAACTGTTGTGATGATACGTTTTAATTAAACGTTCTATTACTACACTTGGATATGAGACTTAGTGAGTTGTACTTACTTATATTGAGCCTTAAACTTACAGTGTGTAAATCCTGAAGACTCTTTTGAGCTAAAGTAGCAGGGATGCTTATTTTCTCAAATGGAAAGATTTTGAGCAAAAAGCAGCAACCAAAAAGCTTTTGTGGATTTTATTCAGAGTATTGCTAGCTTCCATTGGTGATGGAAAAAGCTCAATTTTACAGTTTTTTGGGGTTTTGTATTTTTTTTAACAGCTCTTTATTTACTAGAAATCTTGATTATGTGAAAGAATGATTTTACCTTCCTCAGTTTTTGTATTATTACTACTGGGCTCCCCAATATTAGTTAATCTCTGTGCCCCATTTATCAAGTTTTTTTCAATAGAGGCTCTCAACCCTTATTAGGATGAGGGTAAGGGAATTAATTAGTCTGTTCTCCTTTGTGCCAGCTTATAGTTTGTCGGTTAATTTTCTAAAGAGTTTCCACCTTTGTCCACAAAAACAGTTAAAATTTTGAAGAATAAAATTCTAAACGTGCTCTTGAGGGATGAAAGCTCTAATTACCAGTAATCATTTACAGGCTGACCAGCTACATCTGGAAGCTGCTGGGTTAGAAAATACTTACATTTGTAACCAAGTTCTAGAATTAAAGTTACTTGTCTCCTTTCTCAATGCAAGTTCAGTACCTTTAACTTGCATAGATGGTAGAGGGTAACCCGTGTACCTTCAAGTAGTAGATAGCATACTGTGGACAGATGCTCTGCAGAAACAAGTGTTTGTAGTAATTTGGATAGTGCTACATTTCTGACAGATAACATTTCCTTGGGCTGTCTGCAGTATTCTCCACATCAGTCAAGATTTTTTCAGATTCCTTTAGAAACAATAACTCAATCATTACTGAGGAGGAAATAATTTTTTTTCTTATTTACTATCTCCTTGTCATTTGCTTGTGCATTTTAATTCTTTAAATGTTTTAACAAAATATGGAAAAAACACATGGATATTACTTACCAATATCCTAGGTTAATGAAGCCAGTGTTCAGTTCCACTGAAGTAAGAGACAGGAATAAAAATAGACATCTTTAATAGCACTGCTTTAGGGCCCAGGGCTATTAAAGTGCGTAGCAGTGCATGAGTCATTTATTAGCTATCCCTGGAGAAGGCAGGTTTATTGTACTTATGTAGAGGATTAGGCACATCTAGTTCCTGCCACGGAGATTCCTTTTGTTCATTTCTGTAGAAAACATTTGTGTGATTCACACAAAGACTGTCAAAAATCTTTTTGCTTAAGCCAACAAAAATGAGCATGTATGTCCTAACTTCTGCTGCTTATGCTCCTGCTGATTAGTTAAGCTTCTGGAGAATTTGTTTTTTCTGTCTATTTTTTTTCTATATGTTTTCTAAATCAGAAAAGGAGCTCTCTTACAGTAAAGCTAAGAAGAGGTAGTGGCTTCCAGAAAGCATTTTTCTGTTGCTTCTGCTGATTTCATGCAGCATACTTTCTCAGGATAGCTTTGGATGAATCTGGATGTTGCACATTGTATCAATATGTCTGTGTTAAACTCATTATTACCTTTGTAATTGTCTTCTGTTCCAACAGGAATTTCCACAGATGAAAACGGTTCTACATCAGTTACCAGTCAACCGGTGCATCAGAAGGAGAATATGCCATCTTTACTTGTAACAAGCAATTCTGATCAATTTCTGACAACTCCTGATGGAGAAGAAAAAGATATAAGCCAAGACAGTTCAGAATTAAAACACAGGTCTGCAAAGAAAGACTTGTTGGAGATAGACAGGTTTACTATTTGTGGAAACAGAATTGACTAAGAATTTATTTTTTTTTAAATCAATATGCTAAGGATACTGAGCTGTTGGGACAGCAGATGCTACCAGAATGGACAGTTGCCAAAAGGCACATAAATATTTATTTAAAAACTTAAATTATTAATGGCAAAAAAATATTAATTTCTTTCTACAAGTAACTTGGCTTGGTATCTGGTCAGGTCAAGTAAGCGGTCTTTAACTTGCCTCTTGGAAAATGTGGTGGATCGTGAGTCTCTAGCCTGGTGGCAGAGCTGCAGTATCAATTTTCTGGAAAACAGACTGGAAAAAAGCATAACCCTGTTCTGCATTATGAAACCATGCTTCCAGAACACTATTTCTCATGAAGGTTCCTCCAGTGTAAGGATATTCCTGGAAATGTGTGGCGACTTGACCGGAAGCTTGCCTATCCAGTTACTGTGTTTTATTAAACATCTGCAAGCAGAATTCAAAACTTGTGCTTATATCAACAAACGCATAAAGCATTGGTACATAAAACAGTAAGTCAAGATAGTTATTCCTGTCAACAAAAATCTTTTCAAGATGTATCTTGAAAATCTTGTAATCAGAATAAAATTTTGCCTTTAAGTGAAAGACTTACTGCATAGTATTTTATCTGAATACTAAATGCCAGGGAAAGATCACAATAATGAAGGTTCTGCTTAACTGGGCAAATATGAAGCATATTCATTTCATGTGTTGTGTGTCCTGCAAGGCAAATTATTTAGAAAATTATTTTTAAAAGCTGAGGATTTTTTGTTGCTGTAGGAAAAAATATTAAAGGGGCACTTCTAATATTAAGGAACAGCAGTGTTATTGCAGCAAACAAGGGTTGTGTTGGAACTGTATGTATGGCATTAACACAGCAGAAAAGAACATTGCACTGCATTTTGCATTTAACTCTTAGAAGAATGACATCTGTGTATTAACTTGCCTGAGAACATGCCTATAAAAGCTCATACTGACAATCAAATCATAATTATCCATTTAATGTAATTGATTGGTCGTAGTCAAGTAGATGGACTAGATCTATAAAGAGCATTTAAGCATTACAATGCATCTTAATTTCTGGTGTGAGATGCAGAGTTGGGAGGGTCGACAGAAGAAGTTTTGGAATCCTCAGACCAAGAATGGATTAAATTTGAGCTCAAAACATATGCTGGAGAGTTGTATCAAAAGAGATCCCTTAGGTAATTATAAACTCTTCATATGTTGTTAAAACACAGAATTAACTTCCAAAATGCCTTTCAGACATTCAAGTAAGCACCAGTTTTACTTTCCAAGGGAAGGTATCATAAAAGTACTTCAGTGCTGAACAAATGAAGACAATTTGCTCTTCGCTAATTTCATAATTCGTCAGAATGGGAAAGCCAAAGTTTATTTGCTGTATGAACATCTGAAAGTTTAATGTGTCTGCTAATCCCTGAAACTTGCAGGACTGCAGTAACACAGCAGATGGAGGCAGTTGGACAGTTACTTATCTGAGCAGACTGGATAATGAGAGAACTCTACTGTACAGTTTAGGGTGCTCTGCTCTGCTGGGAACTCCTTGACGCAGTCATTCAGCCTCTCCTCTCCCATAAGAGTAGTGGGTGTAATGGCTGAAATCTGTGGTTATGTTCAGGGATGAAAGTAAAAAGAAAAGGACTTGTGCTGTGAAAAAATTTGAAAATCTTTAATTTTTGGTGTATTTTATACTAATTGGAGATGTTCACACGTTGAAATTAAGATTACCTGTCAATTTGGTGTATCTTATAATTATTTAGCAGTTGCTAAAGAAAGCTTGAAATTGCTTTCATTTTTTTTCTGTTGAATGACATTCTGTATCAATTTTATAAGTGCATCTTGTGTGAAACTCAATAAAATTCAATTTTGTAATATTTGTTTAAAAAAGGAAAAGTACAGCGTCGACATTTCTTTTTTAGTATTCAGAGCTGGTGATCTTGCAAAGTATTTAATGTATTAAATTCCGATTTCCATAGAGTAGGATCTTTGCAAATGTGGGACACAAATGAGCATAAGAACTGGGTTATCCATGGCTTCAGATCTATTTCTGTAGCAGTTGGTTATTGCCACTTGTAGGAAGACGGAAGATTGATGGAAACCTATTATTAATTTGGTTTTTAAGGGCGCACACCATGTGAATGAAAAACTACTGTGTCTTAGGGGAGTTGTAATTTATGTAGTCAGTTACTACAACTGGACTTGGACCTACACAGCAAAGCCAGCTGTGAATGCAGGCTCAGCACAGGCAAAGCCCTCGCTGAGCACACAGTGGTGGCAGTGGAAGGGTAATGGCTCACGGCACTGGGGCAGGAGTCCCGGCCTGAATCCTCCTGGGGCTTTGTTTTGACACTTGAACTGTGGTGCCTGGGTCTAAAGCAGTACAGCTGGGCTTTGGGGTGTGGCTGGTACATCCCTGCCTGCTGTGGAGGTGCGACTGCATTGCCCTCGGGTCACCGTAACGCCAAGGAGTGAGTACTCGAGGCACTGCTGTGGAGGGCATTGCAAACACAGCACTTCCCCTTAAACTCCCAAAGGCTGGTGGGGCCCAGCTGGGCATCACACTTCATTCTTTCCTCTTGCTGCAAGCTCTCTGATTGTCATCTTTTTGTTCATGATTTATAGGGATTCCTTGGATATCTAGCAGTGTACCTTTAATGAAAGGTCAGAGCTGCTTCTCTGACCCTGGGTGGTCCTCTCAGAACTCTATAGGTGGCTGAGGGGCAACAAACCCCCAAACAAATAAAACCAGCAACACCAAATTTCTCATCCATAGATACAGCTGTTCATTCAGGTTTTCTCAAATACCTTCTGTCTTAACAGTGATATATATAAGAGCATCAGAGGTTAAATAGTGAATAAATTAAGTTCTTCAATTGATAAATCCCACCAAAAATAAAATCTAGGCAAGCAGTGATTTTTCAGCTGAAGTCACACTTGCCAAATTAATTCCAAAAGCACACATTGAGTACAGCGTATATTCATAATTAGTATTATCCATTATGGGAGCATTAAGAAACAACTGGTTTTGACAGGACTATTTAATTAATCTTTTGAAGCCTTTCAGATGTTCATCAGCCAAGCAGAATTTCCCCTCAAGCATAGTCGTTCTACAATCACAAGCACACTGTTAATTTACTCTCCCCTTAATTTAGAGTGAGTTTGAAACTTCAACTTTGTCTTGATTTTTTGTGGTGCAAAATTTTCTGTAGTCTAATAATTCATTTTGAAGTCTGTTTCTGTGACCCAGCATAGTTGATGAGGTCACTGTTGTTAAAGCCAGTATTTGCCCAGTTGTGGCTGCTGTGCCACAGCTGTTAGGCTGCAGTTGTGAATCTTCTTGGTGGTGGTGAGCAAGGATGGATGCAACTTAATTATAGCACAAATGTAATCAAACTCTGTGAAGCTCCTGAAACACTGCAACACTTTGTCTTACAAACTGGGCTCCTCCATTGTCAGTAAACCAGGAGTTGTTCCAACTCAGTCCTGGGGAGTCATAGCTTCAGAATGCTCTTCACAAATGCTAAACAAAATTTGCTTTTAAAACTTCTTCAGAGCAAGTGTTCTGTCTTAGAAATTAGGACTGCCTGAATTTTGCTCCAGGGAAGCAAATAGCTTTGTGTAAGTACTGAGCTGCTGGCAGAGGGAGCTGCGGTGGGACCACCTTTATCTCAAGGAAGTTTTTCCTGTATATAATGGTGTAAGATGTTTAGACTCTGAAGGCTGTCAGAGAACACTTGATGTATCATTTCTGTATGTCTTTTTCGTAGTAACTTTCATCAATCATACCTACCAAGCCTAAGTCTAGTTAGGCTTCTTTTAGGTCTTCAGTATACCCAGATTTAGAAAAACACTGCCAACAGAGTTGTAAGAAAGATCATAAATACATAACACCAAAGAACACTCATTAGTAAGCTCACAGTTCTAATAACAGAAAAATCAAAAATTGCAATAGGGTTTAAAAATATTTCTCAATTTTGACCAAAACACTCATCGTATTTGTGATGAAATAAACTCAGATTTTAAAATGTGCCCTTGTAATTCTGCCTCCCACCTGTGCCTCACAGCTGCAGCTTCAGGCTGTGTAGGCTGTCATGGCTTCCATTCATCACCACTGCCTGGGAGAGTGATGCTATCAAGCAGAGCTGAGGTTCATTCTCAGTTGGAGGCAGTTCTGTCTGACCGATGAACTGCAAGGAGGTGTTGAGCATCGGGGGGAGAGGGAGAAAGAGGAGTCAGGTTTTTGTGAGTACAAAGATGTGGGTTGCAGCAGCACTACCTGGGATTCTAGGGTTTTTTAGGCTGACTCGTGCAGTTCTATTTAAGCTTTGCTAGATAAATCCTGTATTGCATAGGCAAACACGTTGCATGCATTATACGTTATGTTGTGTTTACTGCTTTCACATTTTTATATCAGAAATTACTGATCTTAGATCGGTAGTATGACAGCTATGTTGCAAGGCAGTATATTTTTAATACCGTAATTTTTGGTGTTCAAGGAAGTCTCAGGTTTTATGTTGGTTGTTCTTCCCATCCATGCTCAGTTTGTTGGACAACAGCAGTAATAACTTTGTTGACTGTTTTCAATATCAATATGTGCCTGTGATGCTAATAGAGTTGGAAGGGACCTTAAATACCATCTAATTCCAACCCCGCTGCCATGGCCAGGGACACCTTTCACTGGACCAGGTTGCTTAGAGCCAGATCCAACCTGGCCTTGAACACTTCCAGGGATAGGGCATCTACAACTTCTCTGGTCAATTTCTTACAGTCTCACCACACTCACAGTAAAGAATTTCTTCCTAATGTCTAATTAAACCTGCTCTCAGTTTGAAGTCATTCCCCCTTGTGCTGTCACTACATGCCCTTGTAAAAAGTTTCTCCATCTTGTAGGCTCCTCGTCAGCTGTCCCTGAAAATACATTAAGTATCAAGGTAGCTCTGATGCCTTGAGAGACCACCTAAAAACAGAGACTAGACAAGAATAAGGGAATGAGGTAGGTATTTATTTGAAGGGCCTTCAAAGGTACCCCCTGGGGAGGCAGAGGCTGCTGCCAAAATGGACCCCAAGATGGACCCCAGGTCACAAGTTCTTCACACTTTTGTAGGTTTGGTTCATTTGCATATCAGGGTTAATTCTCCAATTAAAGCTTCAGTTAATGATGTAGTTCTCCCAAGCTCACCCCCCTCTTAAGATGTTGGTTTACAAATTTTGGGCCTAGGACAGTCTGAATGTCCTTGGAGAGCAGGCCTGGAGAAGTTTTGTTATGTCTACCCAGCATGAGAGAGCAGAAGTTAACAGGCTACAAGAAACTTCAGAGTTACCCACTGGGCAGTACAGGATTTGAAAAATACGGAAGTTAAAACCTAAGGCATCAGCTCAGGAATCACTTTTTTGATGCTGACAGTTTAAAATGAGTGGAATTGTGGATTCTTAGGAAGTGATGCAATTGATGCACTGAGAAGTGTGGCAATAAAACTTAAGATCCAGCATATTCTTAGGATTGGCACACTAAATCAACACAGGAAGGTGTGTGAGTTGATGCTACCAAGTACATCCTGGTGACAGCACTGGACCAAAGTTTTCCTGCAGGTTTGATTTGAACTTGACTTGTTAAAGGCAGCAATATAGCCACCAGCCACCTTTCTATACAAGGCAGCAGGAGCTGTGATAAGTGAGTTTCTTCTGGTAACAATTCTTGAAGTATTGCGTTTATCTAACCTGGAAGCTGTGGGACATTGTTTTCGGGTTGATGCTTTGTGCCCTTTGGACTCTCTCAAGGTGTAGCTGCAATGAAAGTGAACCTTGTGTTGAAGCTTAGCCCTAGCCACTGATGGGAGGCAATCTCCCTAACGCAATAGGAGAGGACCCACCTGGTGGGCTGATCTAAAAATCTGAGTTGTCTTTAGTCACTTAAAATTTCTTTGACACTGGAGTAGAGCGAGTTCTGCTCCATCTGAGTTAATGCTTTATGGTGCCTGTTCAGCTATTCACTGGCTGACCATGAGCTATTTGGCCTCCATGGGGGAAGGAATAAATTCTCCAGCCAGTTTTTGTGCTATACCCTTGTTTCTCAAAAGCAAGGACCAAAGCCCCAGTGTTTATTTAGTAAGTGATTCTTTGCATAGATGTTCTGCTAATGGCATCAGAGTAACTCTGTGGAATTGATTTACCTGATTTATACATTTATGTACAAAATGGCAAATTGCATAAGGCAAGTTTCCGCTTTTGGTCTGAATACATGTACCATTTGCTTTATTGTTTTTATTTAATTGACTTGACAAGTCTAGTTTCTAAAGAATTAAAATTCCCATAGTCCCAGTTTTCAGTAATGTGGATTTTTGTCCCAAGGAGCCTGGGGGTAGTAGGTGTGCTAAGCTCTTGATACAGCAACTAAACTGCAAATCCTGGGAAACAAAAATACAAGCTCCATAGTATCATACAACCACAGTAAGGAGCAAAAAAAAAATCTCTGGTTTAGCTCTGATGTGAGCTGTCCATGAGAGCACAAAGAGCACAGTGAGTAAGAGACCAATACACTTCATACTCAGTTTGCAGGTCTTGGTTTACCTATAAATTCTCCTTAGAGTTGAAACACCAAAGAAATGAGATAGATCTTAAATCTGGTATCCTTGCTGTCATTTTGGATATGTCAGATTTTCATTGGTTATTCTAGTGTTCATCCAGGCCATAATCTGCAGCTTTGGGGTGTTTTTAAGATAAAAGACTGAATAAATCTTGTCTGTAGAGGAAAATACTCTCAGTGGAATTCCTCTTGGGAAGGGCTCTTGGGCTATTAAAAAGTGTTGGTTGTCTTATTTTAATAGTAATTACCTTTTCTTCTTCCAAAGACAATTTCTGGCTTTGGGTTTGTCTCATACCCAGAGCAGCTGTTGGCAGCCTGTGGTGAATAGTGACACGGGCATCAAATTATCAGCATTTTGATTTCACTACTGGGTAATATGAGGATGAGGACAACTGGCAACCCTCAAATACAATCCTATAAATTCTACAAGCTATAAATCATAGCATGATCACCCTAAGTAAGGAGAAGCTGTGGTCTAAAAGCCTCATGAAACCTGTTAATTCTGTTTAGCATATTATGGAGCATTTGAAAGTCTTTCCTAGTGTCTTGAAGAGAAATTGTTCAGAATAATGTTTTCCACAGAAAAAATAACCAGGGAATTTTTTTCTGCCCACTGTGGGTAATGCTCAGCAGACTGGGGCTTCTAAAGCATGTGTCATTTATATGGTTGCTAATGATCTACAAAGAACGTATATGCAATGTTACTTACTAAAAAAAAAAGAGAAAAAAGGAAGGAAGGAGGGGGCTGATAAATAACAGTGGGGGGAAAACAGAGTTTTTGAAATTAATCTCTGAAAATGTAGAACTTCATCCATGAAGTGCAACATAGGAGGAACATGCATTTGGGTGCACATTTCCAGAGGTACATTTTTGTATGTTCATGAACAGTAAATATGTGCACTGCAAATGCTGTTATTACCTTCCTACTGTCTGTTTTAAGTCTTCCTTACTGAAATTTAACCCTCCCTATTTTTTGTCCATCCTTGGCATGGAGAATAGATTGCGCCTCTCCCTCTCTTTTCTTCTTGCATCCTTGGCAGCTGAGGCTGCTTTGTGTTTCCCTTCAGGCTCTTGCTAAACCCCCACAATGAGTTCAGCTTCTGTTTGTGTGGAGAGCGTGCCCCATGCTCATTCTGAGCACAGAACTCCAGCTGATACCTTCCATCCCAGCTGAGCTGAACCTGAGGATTACATCAGCCAGTTTTTAGCTGCCATATCCTGGTATGGAATTTACCTCTTAAAAACAGGATGCCACTTCTGACCCAGGAGAGTTTGAATGTGCTGCAGGAACTATATGCTTCCAATGGAACTGCCTGATTACTCCCAAGCCTGCACTTGTGCTGTAGTATACTGCTGCTAAAATAGAAAATCCTGTATTAGAGCTGCTTCGGTTCAATTTTTTGCCATCTGTTTCTGTGCTTAGTCAAGTTCGTTTTAAACTCCTGTTGTGTAGTGTATCCACAGCCTGCACTTCACCTTTCTCTGGCACCTGACCAATATTACTGATTGAAAACACTGAGTGGCAATGGAGCATGAAGAGACCCCTGCCGAATCTTACTGCTGTGTGATGATTAAATAGTGATTCCCCAAGCAGGATTTCCCAAGAAGCTTTGTCAACTGCTCCAAGCAATTTTAATCTCTACTGTTTCCTTAGTTTGAGAATATCACACAGAAGAGTATCAAAGGCCTCATATAAGTGAACATATGTGATTATCTGCTGCTTCTCCCCTTACAGTGTACTGCACTGTTGAAGGGAAATGCACTGGTTTGAAATGATCTTACAAATTTATGCTGGCTTTCATTCATCATCACATTACTCTTCAAATGCTGAAAGGAACAAAACCCAAATCTGATTATGTGCCCAGAAAAACTGTGGAAGACTGCAGTTGGTTTGCTCTGTCATTTCCTTTTTCCCTTTTCCAAAGATTGCTCTTTTAAATCACAAGAAATCTGCTAACAACTTTGTTAACCACTTTTCAGAGTTTTCTGGTTTGGTGCCAAGGAGAAGACCTAAGATAAGTGAAAAATCTCACAAACCTCTGTACTTATGTGCAAAGATCCTCATGAGATCCCATGAAATTGCTGGTGGTATATTTGGTAGGGAGAATGGTGGGATTGTGCTGCTGTGTTTTGTCTTAGTGTGGTGTTTCCACAAAGAAGGGTGATATGAATAAAGTAAGAAACTCTCATGATGAGCAAAGTCCTATCGATGTGCTTTCGATTACCTCTGGGGTAAAAGGAGAAAAGTGCTAAGCTGTCACCAGAAGTGATGTTTCGAAAGGCCCTCAAGCAGAAATAGAGAAGATATGAGATAAATCTCTGAAGCATTTTACGATGTCCTAAATGTCCAGTGATGAGAAACAAGAGAGAGAACTCTTTTCAAAGTCAGCCACCATGACCCTCCAACACAGGGTAAAGGCTGTGGCTCTCCCTCTGTCCCTGTGCTTTGCTGTCCCAGGGAGATGGAGTGGTGTGCAGCTCAGGCAGTATCCACAAGCATCTGAAATGTTCTGTGCAGGCGTATTCCTACCTGTCCTTCCCTTGAATTTACAGTCACTACCTGATTTTTTCTGGTCCTTCGGCTTTAGTTGAGATTTAACTGTTACTGCTTACAAATGGACTCCTGTTATTCTTTTTCTCCCACATCTGACTTAAAGCCTCCCCATCCTGGAAATCTGACAGGCAAAGAAGCTTCTCTTGTCAAGAAGATTCCCATCTTCCTCAACAGCTCATGCAATATCATCCCATGGCTGAGGCTGACAAAGCCATCTTGGAAACATCACCTGTGTGCTTCCCTCCAGGAAGCTTTTGGCTTCACCTGATTCTGGAGCAGAAGGCTTAGGATTCGCAAGTCTAGAGCAGCATCACTACTATTTTCTCTCCTGCTCTCTGTAAGTACCGTAGTTGATCAGCCAGGGTCCCTTCCTGTGTGACTCTTGGCTATCTTAGTGCTCCTTGGGTGCAGAGAACACATCTCCTGGGCAGGAGCCCTTCTATCTCACCCGTCTGAAAGTTTCACCAGTCCCTGCTGCTTTTTCATTGCAGTGATGACTGTAATTTGGATTTTTGGTGAGACACTTTTTTCTTTTCTACAACACAGAGTGAATCCTTACTTGCTGGCAGGATACTGGAGCAGCATAATAAACCATCTTTATTCTGGTGCTACCTACTAAAAGCAGAAGAAGAGGAAGCCTGTGATACATTCATTTCCTGTCTCCTTACCCTAGCAGGTAGAGTGAGCAACAAATCACTTCCTTCCTAACTATATTTTTAGTGGAAGACTGTTATCATATGTCTTCTTGATCACCTCTTTTCCTAGACTAAAGTAGCTTAAGGTTCCTTCCTCTAGGCTCTCCATATTTTGTCAGATTGATCCCAAGACTGGAGGCCATCCTCCTGTCAATGCTTCACAAAAACCTTCTGTTGGAACAAAACCAACGGAGTGATTCTTCCTTTCCATGTTATGCTCCTAATGAAGTACCTTATAGTCAATAAAGCAAATCTATCATTAGGTTGTCTCTGTCAGCATAAAGTTTGGATGTTTCTCATGTAGCAGCATGGCCAAATTGCATCAAGTCTGGGCTAGACTTTAAAAAGATTTAGATGTTAATTAATTTTATTTAAGCACATGAGTACTTTTATGAAACTGATCTCTTGCATACTCTGTTGAGATTGGCACTTCTCATTATTAAGGTGTAATAGCCATAAATATGGATCAATGGTTTGGCTTTAGGACCCTGACACCTTGATTACAGATAATCAAATACCACTTTCTTTCAAGACCTGAAGGAGGCAATTAAGATGCAGTATCAGCTCCACTTACGATGTCACTATCTTGACATGAAATCCTCGATGTAGTGTTGTGAAGAGGAGATGAAAGCTGCAAGATTTGCCTGATTTCCTTTACACTTCAATAATCTTTACATTTACACTTCCAGCAAAGTGTCAAAGATTTGGATGTTGTATTTTTGGATAAGAATTGAAAAAAAAATACTTCAGGCATGAAGTTAAGTCCTTGAGCCTGTATTCTTAGTGCAATACCAGCACACCACAAAGAATCAGAGACATACTTCACCCTGACAGGTTTTCTGTGCAATGAATGTATTTTTATACAATGCTAATTTAGTGTAAAGACCCAAATCTTCTCTATAACATCTAATGAAAAAAACCTAAAGTCAAATACTTGTTAAAATAAAAACAACAACCAACAAACAAATTCCACAAAAACAAACAAACAAGGCAATGAAAACAAACAAGCAAACAAAACCCCACAAACAGCAAAAGCCCAAAACAAACCCAAAACCCCACAAAACCCACCCCACACTATTGCTATCAAGGAAATGGTAGCAATTTCCAGGGCATTGCAATTTACAAAAATCTTCAAAATTATGTGGGGCAGCTCCTCAATTGTAGCTGACTTTCCCTAATTAAAACAAATTCAATCAGTAATTTTTGGGTTGTAAGTTAAAAGCACAACTATAGCTTGCCCTTCAATGCAGTAACAGTTAAAGATACCTTTAATCTGAAGCAATTAATTAGGAAATATACTATAGATCCTTCTGGGCCACTCCCCTAGCAAACAACTGGCACTACTTAAAAAGCCTGTGTCTGCTTGAAAGTGATACACTTATGAAAATGTATACCCCAAATTCTGTAACAGCTTTCGTCTAAACCACAGTCCTTTCTGCTTTTTGAAACATGCAGTAAATCCCTGTGCAAATGTAATATCATGCTTTCACATTTCAGCCAATAATATCAAAACCAACAAATTTCAATTAAGCCTCACAGCAGCACGTTCTCTCACAGTGGGACATAGAAGACTATTTCTGCTTAAGAAATCCATGAAATGAAGAACAGGGAATCTAGTTCACTGACCCAAAATCTGAGAGTAAGGAACAAGGCCAGAAGGACCTATAGCACTGGTCCATCCTAAAGAACAGCACTTGCCTGAAGCAAAGAAACTCTTTGATTGACTTTTGATTTACTCATTGTGTTGGGCTTCATCAAGGAAATGTGCAAGGCAATTTCCAGAGCAGATTTCAGGATTATCTATTCTCCGCGGATAAAATGCAGGGCAGGTTCACCCCTGTCTGAAGCACCATGACTGATACACACCATGAGATTCAAAAAACAAAAGGCTTCTAATGCCACTTTCTTTTGACCTCCAGGACATCTTTTTTATTAGTGGTAGTTACTTGGAGGCTTTTTCTGTAGCCCTAAGAACTGGAGAGTTTTTCTCTAAAATAAATACATAAATTGCAGATTGTTGTACAATCAGATGGCCCCAGGAGTCACAGCCTTAGGAAATACAGCAAGCACAAGTGTTGTGAGAGTGGCAGGACTGCAGTGCAAAAATGAGGCTTGCCACCTTAGCATTAACTAAGCATTTTCTCCCAGGGTGAAATGCTCTTTTAGTGCAGAGAACCCATAGAAGAAATTGTGCATCATATTATCATATAATTATATGGGCTTATTAAGAGCAATCATGGTAAGAACTGAACAACCCCTAATTCCCATGTCTGTAATGAGCATGTTACCGAGTTGCCTCGGCTGTGCACAGCTTCTTTTCAAGGCAGCAATTAGAGCAGACCCGATTGTCAGCAGGGTTAGCTGACATACCGTGTGGAGGGCTGGGAGCCCTTGGCACAAGAGCCCTCTGCACTCCCTTGGAGAACAGAGGCCTGAAGGCAAAAAGACTTTCCCCAAAGATAAGCAACCTTCCTCTGGGTCATGGTGACAAAGTGAACCGCCCCCAGCATGTGTTGTTTCTATATGGTAATAGCCTGTACCCAGTTGGCTAGTTGGTTTCTACCCCACTCCCTGCCTTTCCCATAAAAAGCCCCTGCTTCTGCCCCTAACCCAGGGAGCCTTTGTCCCTGGCCTTTCCTTCACAGGGGCTGCTGGACAATAAAAGCCACCTCTGTGGAACAGCCAGACGAGGTTCCTGTCTCTCTGTCCCCGAGCTCGCCTTGGGTGATTTCACAAAGAGCTGAATCAGGAGAGCTGGTATCACTTGTAGCAGAGAAGTTGCTACACTTGCTGAATTCCCCTGCTGCCCAGAGAGGCCTGCCACCACCCTTGGAAGAGTTGTTCGGGGCAGGACGCTCTCTCTAGGAAGGTCACGGCACACCGGTGCTGACCAGCATCGGACCCCCTGCAAATATACAGCTTGCAGAACAATTTACTTTGGCTGAACTGTTGTCACAAGTCGTTGAGTTTACACTCACATACAGTCCTCTAGAGCGAATAATAATCTGATAACACAGAGAACACTTTTTCTCTTTCCTTCTTTAATCCATATCTGGGAATTCAGAAATCTAAGTTTAAAGAATATGTCTTCCTCTGTCCTGACCTTATGATTTATCTGTGTCTTTGAACAGTACAATTAGAAGTGAGAAGGCAGGTCTCTCCAGACCTGATGTACCATTGGACCAAATTAGTGTGGCAATATTAAAATGATTGTAGCACTTTGGTGAGGTAAAGTATGCATTAATCATATTTACCATTTAAGTTCTGACTGGCAGCCGTGCTCTACTGCAGCTCCTCTGTTTGTCTGAAAGGTGCTGTTGGCTGTAGTAGAAAGCAAACAGTAGAATTCAGGTTGGGTAACTACTGAAAAAGCATATTTTTCTCTATTTTCATTTCATTTGAGCAACATTCTCCACAACACATCAATGTGTATGTCTGTGCCCAGCCCCAACCTAGAAATGGTTCTTTAAAATGAATGAAATTCAGCACAGGTCACATGCTGGGGGGTGTGCTCTGAAGGCACTTCCCTCTCTAGCAGGAGCATTTGTTATCTGGTGACTACAACTGTACTGAGTGGAGGCCAGCCCCTATGCTACAGTTTCAGGGGAGCTGCTGTTGGGAACGACCACAGCTGTGTGAACACCTGAGGGCAGTAACTGATGATCTGAAAACTTGACCATTTCCTTCTAGTAGTATTCATCTGCAGAAGTTGAATGGGAGCATGAAAATATAATAGCACAGGAATTCTCTTGAGCTGAAGAAGGCAGTTTTTGTCTGTTCAGGCATTTTGATAGACCAATTCTCTTCAACAAACACTTTGAGTAAGCTGTAGTTCAAATTTATTTGTTTTCAAGAAAATTAAAAAATGCAAATCAAACACTTCTGTCTCAAAATCCAAATATAACACACCTCTAGCTTATAGTGATGCCTTTTTCTGGTCTTAAAATCAAGAGTCAAACACAGTTAGAAGGTGAAAAGGGATTTTACCTTGGTATTTATTTTAAGGATCCCTAGGTGCACACGTCCAGGTCAAATGCACCGAAATGCACACCGCCTCTCCCCCAAAAGATCTGGTATCACATTATAGGTCTTACTAATTAGCAGATCTATCAAAAATTCCCCAATGAGAGGGTCGAATGAGCCCCCCTCCCCAAGGAACCTTCCCCTGGATGGTTCTATCTTAGTTTACAAAATGTGTTCTGGAGAGGACCTTGGGGTCTGGGGCACACTGATCCCTAGCTACGAAGCTTCTAAAATGTTTAGTCTCTCAGCTTGACAAACAAGACAAGAATGTAGGCAAAAAGCACCGAGAATACAGAAGTTGTAAAAAGGTATAACAGGGGTATTAAAGAAAAGGCAAAAAATGTTCATGGCATCAATAGAACTGATCAAAGATGTACTAACACCGTTTGAAACAAATGCTCTTTTTCACACAGTCCTTAATGCAAACACTAAATATTCCCTTAATTTCAGACAGCTTTATTGGAAGTCTTTTTTACAAGAGTCTGAAAAAAATACAACGCTCATCTTCATTTTCTTGTTCATGGTAACGCAAGGACAATCTCTAAAGCAGATCGTAGTGCAGATTTAATTTGTAACTCAAGGAATTTCTTAACATCTTCATAGGTTTCACTTTGAATTGCTGCACAACTGAACCAAGACACTGAAAGATAAGAAAGGTCTTTCAGACTGTTTTAACTGCAGGAAGAAAGTGAACATGGATGCATCTTTAACAGGATGCTGCTTGTTGGCAAAGACTCTGGCATTGTTTAGCAGAGCCTGAAAAAGACCAAACAGGATTTCTAACATCTCATCAGCCTTACAGCCAGTACCCAGAGTCCTGTCTTTACAGGCTTTCTTTTAGGGTCCTGCTACGTGTGCATTTGCAACTGTACCCACGGCAGTCCTCCTGGCCCCCTCCTTCTTCTTTCTTCCCTTGTGCTCATACCTGCACCTACTTAAGCAATGCCCAAGTGAGCTTTGTGGCTTAGCCTTGTACTTACCAAGATTCATAGCCTTCCTCTTGAAATCAGTGGAAACACAATGTCGTGAGTGAGGAACGGCGCTCCCTAAGTTAGTGACCTCCCCCTCCACTGAGAGTCTCCCAAGCCAGATGGTGTTCCCCTTCCCCCCCTCATCTGGTGGGAGAGAGAAGGCAGAGATTACAGAGCGAGATAAGAACAATTTACTGGAAAGGACAATGAGATAAGAAAACGAAAGTAACAGCAACAATATTAATAATAAAAGGTATAAGACAAAGAAACTATTTACACAGAAAAAACAAAACAAAGTATCAGCCAGCTCTTCCCCACCACACCATTGTTCCCTGCCCTGGAAAAGCGAGCGAGTCCCTCACTCCTGTACCTTTCAGTGATGTGAGATGGTACCGAATTGGCTACTGTAAAAAATTAACCCTGCCCTGGCTGAAACTGGCACACACATCCACTTTACTACAGCAGTCCTCTTCCTTTGCTGGGCACGGTTTCAATGCGGTAAACCCTGGAAACTGCTGGAAAGAAATGAGTTTGAATTAGACTGCCAACGCTTGCTGTGGGGCTTCACACACATTCTCCTTCCTAAACTGTGACACTCTTTTTAACATCCAGCCCCTCCTCTCAGTTTGTTAATTTCCTGCTACAAGGCCCGTCTAACACCTGAATAACCTCATTTAACCTAATGGTATCTTATTTAACCTGGTGGCTTCCACTGTGGGTTAACAGGAGAACCCACGTGGAAGAGGGAGGTCATCAGAGACAAGGACAGTGCCCTAGCACACCAAACAGCAGCTGCTTTTCCAAAGAATACCCTGTTTCACTGGCAGTAGTGAAGAGATGGAGATAAATGCAACTGTGAATTAGTGTACACACTGGGTTGTCAACAATTTCTGATTTCCAGTCAGGACCACTTTTTCCAGAACATCTGGCATTGATACTAATCAGCTCTCCATCTTTGATCTTCCAAATTTTTTACTGCTTATTTATCTCTTGTGCAATTAATGCAAGTTGTTTGTGCCCTTTTATGGCCACCATATGTTGGAAACCTGAGCTCTGAAGGGAGACTCAGTCAGTGCTGCACAAGCTGTTGCAGTGTTTGAGTGGAGCTGCTGGAGTTCTGCCAGAGGAAGTTCCTCTGGACCCATCCTGCTGGACTTGCCTCTGTCTGTTTCCCAGACTCAATAATATTCCTCATAGCTCTAATGATCAGGGAAGATACTTGCACAACACACAAGCAAGAGTAGTTCATATAATCCCCACGGATTGTCAACAATTGAGAAACTGAGCTAGAATTTGATATCTGTAAAGGACTCCAGTGAGAAATTTTCCAGGTTTATGTGCTGCTCTGCCCAGTAGTTGTCTGATGTCCAACTCAGAAATAAAAACCACCATTGTCACCAGAAATTCTTTTGATGAATATCTGAAAAATACTTCTAGTAGGATCACTATTTCCTCTAAGGTCTCTACTAAAAAAAAAAAAAAACCAAACCAAACCAACCAAATAAAATAAGGCAAGTTACTCAGAAAACAAATTAAACTTCTTGTATGTTATTTTGACAAGAAGCCCAGTCAATTCCCGGTGTTTATGTAAGTATTCTGTCCTGAAAAAATTGGGTCTTTGCATCTGGGATATCTAATTTTCTGGCAGGTAACTTGTCTGTTTTCAAGCTGCAGTTCCTGTACAGGTGATTTCAGTGTAACTCTGCACAGCCACAGGTGTCTGAATTAGAGTCTTGGATTCCTTCATGTAACAGGGACTGTAGTCCTGCACAAGTGAAGGCAGCACTAGCTCTGGCTGTCTCTTAGATGCTTGACAAAGGTACAGGTGGAGCACTGGGCTTGCAGTTTTTGGATATCAGTCAACCCTTCTTCCTGTGGATCTTCTTTATGGTGCATGCTGGCAAATAAAGGATAGCCCCTGATTCATTCTTGCTTAGAGGTGTCCACACTTTTGCTTTAGCTATTAGCATCAGTAGGCTTGGAGTTCTTGTCCCATTGTATGAAAAAAATCATTATCTAGAACATAATGGTGTAAATAGAAATAGTTTATTTGATTTTGAGAGCATGGAGATCTCCCAGATCAATGAATGCCATACTGGAGGCAATATTCCCCCCATAGGGGTAATAGAGGGATGCTGAGTGAGGAGGGCAAGGTATGATATGGACTACGACATCGAGTGGAAATATCACATGAGTGCAAATAAAACTCAAATTTCCCCAGTCAACCAAACTGCACGTAGTGAGAAAGTGGCCATAGAGCATGAAACACCAAATTGCTAAAAACTTGTTTTTCATGGCATAACTGGGTGCATCCAGAAAATACTGAGAGAAGGCTCCAGGTTGAACAAAAATATCTTTGTTTCTTTTCAACTGGAAATTAAAACAATTGTTTGGTCGGTTGGGGGCGAGGGAGGGGCGGTTTATGACTTCAGAGTGCTTGTTACTCCAAAACAGATGAGGGAGGGTCTTCTGCCTTTAACCTGGCTGCCTCGATGGTGAACACCATGAACACTGAAAAACATGACTGTTGCAGCATGAACCAGTTGTCAGCTTGAGGATGGACTTTTCCTTTTTTTAATCTTCTTCCAAACGGGTAATGGGAGAGGTTTCAGCACTGTCATTTCCTTGGGGAAGAAACAGTGTTTCCTGCTCAGGAAGAAATCTTGAGAAATTGCATGAGCGACACTTATTATCTCTTTTTTTTTTTTTTTCTTTTAAGCATTGTTATTTCTGTGTCTTTAAGCAGCTTTGCACTGTGGATCACATCTATTTTGAAACCTAGAGACTAAGTTTTGTATGAATACCAGTTAGGAAATCTGAATCCTTATCAGAAAGACTCAAATCCCATTAGTATTTCATTTTGCATAAAATATTCAGAATTAATTACTTATATTTGTAGGGCAAAGGAGGCGTAAATTAGTAAACAGGAAAAAAAAATGTAGAAAAGCATGGCCTGAAGTGTGTATCTGAGACTTGGGAAGTTATGCATAATGAATAGGCGAGTGTGCTGTTGAATTTGGATGGTTCTGTAGGTGGGTGATGGAAATTGCACAGCACTGATGTGTAAATAATGCACAATCACTTAGTAACTCTGACTGCTACTTATGAAACAGAGAACGTGCCAGGAAGAGCCTGACAATAATGCTCAAAGTAAGTTTCTACATGAACATGTACAGCTTCCAGCAGCCATTACAAAGGCAGTATGACAATTTGGGAATGGTTTTTTGATGATTCCTTCACCTCTCCTGTCCTCACTCATCACAAGGGGTTTTTTGCAAAAAAAAAAAAAAATGGATGAGAGCTTCCATTGCAGGATGTTCAAATACTGAACTTTTCAGTTGCTGGAGGGAAAATTCACATAAAATGTGAGTCCTCTTTACGTGCAACTGAAAACAAGTACATACACAGTCTAATTTATTTATAAAATCTCAGAAATGGGCATGTGCTGCTGTAGATGAATCTAAAAGAACAGCTGGCTCAAGCTACATGTTGTGGATTGAAATACTAATTAATGTTTTTCTAAAGGCTATATCTCATACTGAAATTCACCCCAGGACTAGGGAAAAAAGATATTCACAGCAAGAGGTTGAGCATTGCCAGTGTTTATATGCTACTGAAACTTCACTCAAAAGCAGCACAAATTTACCCCAAGCTCTTCCTCTGCTTCCACACCCCTAAATGGCTCTTTGCAATAGACTACAGTGTTCGTATTTGGGGCAAAACAATTGTAAATACAGAAGCCAGTAGGCAACTAGTGTTTTCTATATCCTGATATTTTATCTATTGCCTCTCTGCTCTGGTAATTGCCATAGTGTTGGCAGTGGAGGGACCCCCAGGTAATTCTGCCTAGCAGGAGCATGAAAAATTGTGTTGTCTCCAAGAGGGGCCACATACTGGGGAATTCTTCTTCAGACCCTCTTGCTTTGGTAAGCAAAATTAACCAGATCTTGTGAAATCTGGATAAAATAAATCCTCTACATATTTTTCCAATTACAGAGGACATGAAAATTCCTTTACTTTCTCTTTGATTTCCACGGGTTAACTGGGGGGGACTTAGTTGAAGGCCTAGGTCTTTCTCCAGCTGAGAGCAGTGTTTTGGTCTGTATTTCAGCCCCTGGCCTCTGAGGCACCAGGACTCCTGCCGTCCTGGCAAGTTGCTCCAAAATAAAATAATGCTGTGGCTTTGGTAGCCTCCCATTTAGCTTTTTATTGCCTCACTGGTGAAGTGTCCCTTCCTTGCCATTTGTGGAGGGAGCTTTGACAGCCTCTCTCTCACAGTGTGTTAATAAGACCAAAGGAATATCTTTCCACAGTACAGAACCCAGAGTTTTGTCCCTGACATTCTGTCTAAAGAAATTGATGAAGGAATTAAATCTTTCAGGAAGCATCTGAAATATATGTGATATTTGTGTTTGAAGGTGATGTATGTTCATCTCTGAATAGGGAAAACTAGTTCCCATCCAGTGCATTCAGAATGGATAAACAAGTTGTCATGCATAATTTTAATGGTGAAAATAACTTTCTATGGGTGACAGAATGAAGATAAATGCATTTAATATGAAATCCTGGTTTATATATATGGACGTATAGGCTATATTTCTCATACATGATAGTGTAATTTCTAAAGCATTTTTAAGGTTTTTATAGCTCCAAAAAAGAATTCACCAGACCATGTGGAAACTCTCCCCTTCCTTTAAGTGAAGCCTTAAGGCTTAGTACATGGGCAGAAGAGGCAGCTGCTGAAGGCAGGAACCTGACAGGGACAGCTAAAACCCCACAAGAGGCAGCCACTGCCACCTTTGCCTTCAAGAAGAGGAATTGGTAAGGGTTTCGGCTGTGTGGGGCAAGGCTGCTCTGGTGGGGGGCAGAGGCAGCTCTGCCCCATTCTTCAGTGGGAGCTGTATCAGGAAATGTTTACTGCAAGGAAACAGAAGTTCAGCTCTTTCTGGTCTGTCAAGAAGACTTGGTCCAGTCTTGTGCTATCCTGACTCATGTGAAGTTGAACCTCTGTGGAGGATGTGAGTCTGTGTTTCTAACATGACACTCAGCTCTCAGCTGAGCTCCTCTGGTGTGGTGGGGGAAGCAAATAAAAGCACAAAAAAGGGGCTAAAATATATTTGGAATCTGCTGCCTGATTTCAGTGGCCATGATAGCTGCACGGTGCCATGCTGGAGGCAGCCTTTTTCTCAATCAAAACACAACAAAAGGGACCAACTCTCAATATTAGCACTGTAATTTCATTTCTTACGGGTATTCTACTATCTGAAGCAAAAGCCCAGCTCTGCCAGGGGGCTCTTGCATGGTTTTGACTAATATAAACAAGAATTCAGATGTGATTCTTTGCAAGCTGATCCCATAGTGTATTTACCTAAGCCATTCTCTTCTGGGGGTAGCTTGATGACACACTTCAAGCACAAGAATCACTAAACTAGATTTAGTCATGCATACTTGAGTCACAGTCTTGTGTTACTTAATTTAGTACAGGCCATTAAATATTTTTACCTCTGTACTAGGGTCAGGGTAGGAGAACTAATCAAGAGAGATTCATGGAGGCTTTATGTGTCATACGAAGTACTCAAGCTAATCTTCCACACTCAAACTTACTCCTCAGCACATGTGACTGAGAGAAAAATACACAGAGGTCACGCATTTAATGTATGTACACATGTATTTACATGTGAGTTTGCTGAGACAAGTGTGCATGTGTGCAAGGGAAATATTAAACATTAAAACCATCTTCATTTCAAAGCAAAGCCTTTCAAGGTGAGAACAAAGATGTTCAAGGTGACAGCCAGAGCAGAGGCACAGAATCCCCAGCCTGGTCTGACCTGAAGATGTTCTGTTGATACACCATAGAAGTATTGCAGTGGCACAAAATACTGCTTAGTTCAGCATGGCTACCTTGGAGCAGGATATGCTTGTTGGGGTTTCAAAGCACATGGTTTTTTAATATATTAAGCGATAGTTACACTGGTGGAAACATCCTTGCTACACAGAGGCTTGAAGTAAAAAGACACATTTGGCACAATCATTTTGGAAATCTTAATCTATTTATCCTCTTTAGTATTCATCTTGTTAAACATGTACAGCACTAGATAAATTGGTGCTACTTAAATATTTATCAAATGTCTCCCTGCATGTTTAAATAGCAAGCAGGCAGCCAGTTATAAACATCAAGGTTTTTTTATCATTCCTCCAGGATCATCTACATTTCTTCTTTGCCCCTCGAAGGCTCAGCATCACAGTCAGCCCAGCACCACAGAGCAGGGAGAAGCCGGGCAGGGTCTGACAGGCTGTGCTGAAGAGGTGTGGGAGCAGAGCCCGGAACCCCTCGGGGCTGAGCCCCAGGTCCCTGGCACAGCAGTGCATCCCCTGCGTGAGGCTGCAGGGCTGCTGCTGTGCTCGGCCTCCTCGCACGGTTACCTGGTGCTGTGTGGGGCACCACGCAAGCATTTCAGCACATTTTTATTCGGAACAAGTTTTGTTTACCCCCATGATTCCAAATCTCACGGTGGCTTCAAGCTGTTGTATTATCACAACCTTTTTCTGCAAATAAGGTTTAAAAGCCTGGTTTGCATCATTCTCAGGAAGCTTAGAAGCAGAACGAAAAGAAGACAACTATTTTAATATGAATTACAAAATCATAGCAACAACCGTGAACACAATCTTGTCGCACCCCCCTTTTTTACTGGTGACTGCTACATGTTAGCAGTGCTGAAATTTGTGCCAGGTGCACACAAGGAATTGCAATTAGAATTTGCTTCCAGCCACGTTTCACACAGCACCAGTGCCAGCCAAGCACAAACATGCATTCCACTGCCAGGCACTAGAAGGGGAAATCGAAGCAAAGAGTCCTGAGCAGACCAGGGCACGGTACAGACCTGGCTTCTGACACCAACACTGGATGTCCTACAGGTTCACTGGGCCCAGCACTGTTTGTTTCAACCGCATGAGTGATTCCAGGGCCAGAGGCCAACCACTGACATCCTGCGCTGCAATAGCGTCTTCCCCTGAGGAGGCACGCACTTCACAAGCATCTTTGATTCGCTTTTACAGACAAGGAAATCAGTGAAAAGAGAGGTTATAAGAACTGTCTGACATATGTATTAAAAGTTGGGGACAAACGAACCAACAAAATCAAACCTCTCTTACTCCTAGTTTTGTGCTATTCCCAAAAAACAATGTTTAACCCTGATCCATGTGCAACCAAGAATACTGATGGTGTGTGATTCTTTTCATTGTACTCAACAGGACGTTTAGAATCAATGGTTCAGTGACAATATTTGAAGTTGTTTCAAGTAGAGTTTTTGGGGGCCCAATTCTGTGCCTTCCAAAACTTTCCTCAATCCTACAGATAAAGAAGTGGAGGTTGTCCTTATAAAATATGCAACTGATGCCAATTTCAGAGACAACAGCAAGCATTTTAGAGAGAGAATTATTCAAAATAGTCTTTAGAAACTGGGAAAGTTCTAAATCAAATATATGAAATCAAATAAAGCAAAGTGAAAAGGAGGGAGAAAAAAATCAAACGCGCACCCAAAAAAACCCCAACCCTGAAAATACAGGCCTTACCAGCAGTATTGCATAAGAGATTCTGGATATTGCAGGGACCAATACACACACTGAGTAAGCGCCTACCAAGAGGCAGATTCATCCGTGCATGAAGAAGAGGCTCTTTATGATGTGGGATGTTGTTAGGTTGCTTTCGTCAGGAAAGGAGCTCTCAACTGGAGGAGCATGTTTACACAGGGAAACTATATGTTTTAAAGGACACATGCAAATTGGAGAGAGGTCACAAGACAGAAATGACAACATGACTCTTAGGATAGCTTTGAAGAACTGGGCTTTGATCCAGAAACCAGAAGACCAGGCAAAAGACATGATAACATGTTTCAGTGCATGTTCCAGTATTTCAAACACTGTTACAAAAACGACAATCAATTATTCCCCATGTCCACTGAGGGAAGAATGAACAGAAATTAACCTAATTTTCAGCAAAGAATATTTAGGTTAAATATTACAAAAATTTTCTTATTATGAGCATAATTAAGTGTTGGACCAGACTGCCTGAGGGACACAGTCTGAGGCACTGACTTCAAGGGAGGTGCTGGAATGCAGTTTGGACAAGTGTCTTAGGATGTTCTGGGAAGACTTTGCAGCTGGGAGAGGGAACTGGGGCCTTCCCACTCTGTTTCTCTACACCTGTGGTATTTCTCCTGTTGTGAGATCCACTGTTCCAATGAAATGTAATATTCTTGACACTACTATCTGTCTTAATAGCCATCTGGTCTTCATAGCAGCTTCTGGAGTGAAAGAGAGAGGCTACAAGTTTGCTCCAGCTGATTAAATAATTCAATTGATAAGACTGAATAAAAGTGCTCTAGAGAAATTATTTTGGTCACAAATAAGTTCAAAATTACTTCATACTATGATCAAAGCACTGCTAAATCTGTGCTAAATCTCTTCCTGCCCACCAAGAAGAGCTGACATTCTGCAGATTTGAAATAAGCAACTGAGGCAGCCTGGATACAAAGGTTAACCTAGACAGATTAATATGAGCTTGTATAAAGCTCTTAATGCTATTGCAAATGCTAATAGTGACTGACATTATAGGGTTTCCTGGGACTGATTAAGAAAGACAGAACTATTTGCAATAAAAGTCAGTTTATCTAACAAGAAGAGCAAGAATTCCTTAACTATCCAGCAATTTAACCAGTTGTGATCTCATTTAACAGAAAAATCGTTTCTAAACATGGCATTTATCTGTGTGATTTCCCAAGACACTGTACTGTACCATACAGTGCTCTTCAAAAAAGGGCTGCAGAAGCACTGCTGAAATATATGTTAGCAGAAAGCTGTGAAAAAAGACAAGTTTTATTTTAACCATTTTGACAGCCAGTAAAGTGAACTGCAGCAAGTGCAGTGTTTTCCTCAAGGTGAGAAAGAGGGGGACAGACAGACTCATAGTGAGGGGCTTTAGATTCTCAATGTCCATCCCCATGTCTGTTGTTCCAAGCCCTGGGATGGACAGCTCCTGGTTAAGCAGTAAATGATCCTCAGCAGTCTTCAGCACACAGGTGCTCTATGGAAATGCTTTTGAAGCTTTTCAGCCATGCACATTTCTCCTTTTTATTTTGGCCAAACACATAATTTTCCCTTTTCTGTTTTTTTTTTTCTTTTTAGTGAAGTAACAAATGCGAGACTATTGTGAATCTGGCAAAGGCATAACAGGAATTCTGAGAACCTCAGGGAGCTGAGCCATTTCACTGAGAGATATCTTAGCTCACAAATAGAACAGCAGCCCCTGATAGTATTGCAAATCCTTGCTTCAGCAGCAAAAATATCTTGGGGGTTTTTTTCCCCTCTTAAAGAAAGGGAGAAAATAATATACTTTAAATCTTTAAGTGCCTCTGCCAAGAATTTTAGATGAGATGATCCTTGAGGTTCCTTCCAACCTGGTATTCTATGATTCTGTGATTTAAGCTTCCAATTATAGAATACTATCTCCCCTCCTCCATCACAGAAGAACCTCAATGTTAAAAAAAACATTAAGCATCTCAGTAAAAAGCAAAAGACAAGATACTTACAGAAAAGAAATATCAAAAGGACTATAATATAAACAAAATTAGACTGGAAATTCAACTGGAAGAATTTTTCAAGTTTATGTGGTATTCTGTGTCATTAAGTATAAACTAATAACATTTGATATATACCAGAATTAAAATTTGGCCGACAGCTAAACACACATATATCTCCTCTTGTTGAGTTCAGTGTAAACTGTATTCATTCCCATCCCAGGGAATGCTTCCTAGTATTTCTGGGAATTTTTGTAGATTCATATAAGCAGGAAATATTTTTGATGTGATCTCTCTGCTCTTTCTTTGGCAACTCTTGGGCAGAATTACTATGCACAAGTTTTTATAACATTTTTCTGGGTTTTGCTCTGTGTATTGAGATATTCTGCAAACTACTTAAATCCAATTACAAAACCACTGCACTGTGCATGTTTCATAATATGAAACAGCTGCTGAGGAAAGCTCAAAACACATCTCATGTGCACTTTTTCATTACATGCTTTTACTGTACCAACTCTCAGCTCATACAGAATGTATAAACTAATACATTTTACTGCAGTGAATTGTGGATTACTTTTTATAGGATGATTGCTTCTACAACTACAGCACAAATTGGGAATTTATTTATTTCCTTTCTACAAATAGCAGAGGGTAACAACTACAAATATGCAAAAGCAAATATTCAAGCCTGTACAGAGGCAAATGCTCGGGTGAGCAAGGTGCAACAGAAACAGAGAAAGCTTAACCAAAACATGGTGAAAATTACTATCACTTGGCCTATGCCCCTAATTCCCTTTTAAGGCCTTTCTGTGACTGCCTCATCAAATGGGCAGAATGAAATGCAGAGGAATTTAATGAAGTATCCATTTAGTGAGAGAAATGGCAACAGGAGTTTGCAATCCAAGCTCTAAGCTATTAGACCTCACCTTCAAATATCTGTAACTCAATGTCCAGGGAATTAAAGAGCAGAAAGACTGCCACAATATGAGTGAGGCTCAGATTTATAGATAAAGTATTAGAATAATAAATAATGGCTTCCAGATTTATCAAAAGGCCTTTTCTACCTTAGCAGCTGTGGAGGATTTTCAGGCTTCATATGTTGAAGAGAATACTGCTGATTTCTAGTTGGAATTGGCTCCAAAATCCCTATCTTTTATCTGTCATGTCCACTTTGGACCACTGCCTGTCCCAAGTACAGACCCTCTTTTTTAAAACTTCTTTTATTATTTAACATGTTTTTTTCTAATACATAATTCAGAAAAAAAGAGAAAAACATAGAAGTCCTACCTGGCAAGATTCAAGAATGGTGCTACACTATCATAATATCTTCAGTTTGTCAAAGGAAAAGACTAAATAATCTCATAAAGGTCAAATGGCACCAAACAGTGTTGGGCCAAGATGTAGAGGTTAGACTTGAAGACTTCTTATCACCACTGAGTTGTACCACACCTTATTCTTTGGTATTGCCTGGTACTGTGGAGCCACTACACTGGTCATCACTATTGTGAGGCTGTTTGAAAGAGTGAAAAATAAACTGGAAAATTAAACTAGACTACCGAGGTCAAGGCTAAAATTTTAGTCTTTAATAATGAGAGAAGATGTTCAGACATTTCAGAGTACACCAAAGTCTACTCTAATCTGAAACCCAGGTACATCTTCCCAGGAGTCTGCCATACCTGCTAGCTTAGTATTGAAACTAGTATGAGTCTTCAGGGATTTGTGTATGTTGTGAATATGAATCACATGCAAGGGAATCAGAACAGTCCTCTCAGTCTTAAAAGAAAAAAACCTATAAATCAAGGAGCTTATTAAACAACACCTGACCACAGAATGCAGTGCAGACCGAAGAGTGCAGGGTTTGACGCAGTCCCTTTTATGAAAGCAGGTGATGAGCAAACCTAATGAAAGTTAGTCTTTGTTTTGCTCAGATTATGGGTGCAATGTCTGTTTTCTGTGTATATGCAGGCCTCTAATCCCAGGCCAAAGGGTGCAGACTGCAGGATGTACTCAGGTGAACAAACTGCACCCCCAGACTTCATTATTCCTCGAACTGTACCAGTCTGGAGACTCATGTGGACTCATACTTATGGAACCAGAGACTGGGCACTTGAGTAAAGAGCAAACAAGCATAACAACATGGATGCACCCCTGCTGTACTCATCAGCTCAACTGTGAACTCAAGCAGAGAAGGATGGAAGCTGTAGCCTGCAGCAGGGCAGAACCAAGAGGCACTCTGTGGCTCTTGGAGCATGAGGCTGATTCTTGCTCTGCTGCCTGCACAAATGCAGCTGTGTTACCTCTTAACTCAGGCTCATTTTAAGATTACAGATTAACTTTAAAGCGACAAACCTCAGGTGTCCTCCAACATATGTGTTCATATATTCAATACTTACGATATGAAAATCATTTGATATTCTAACATGCAGAAAGATGAAGGAACAGGGTTAAAGCTTTTCTTTTTTATATCTTACATGCTTCAACAGTAGAAATACTTCACAATTTCTTGGTCTCTTATAGCTTATTAACAGGAAGGTAAAATACAGGAAATAATAAATTAATGAGAACATCAGGGAAAGAAAGACCCAAGCTTCACAAAATTCTGAAAATACCTTCCTTGAAAAAAAAAATTAATTACATTATAGGGAAAAAATGTCAATTTGCTTGGATCATGTTATCATCAGGCCTGTAGTCTTTTGCTCAGCCATAATGAACGGTTTTATATCAAACTGGAGAAGACCAAGGAGGGAGCTGGAGCTGTGAGGCAGCAAATGGGAGAAGCTGCACTTCTATGTTGTGTGGTAACAGCTTGTGGGTAGCAGGCTGCTATCCCAACTGTTCAGTGGAAATTGGAAGCTTGGCATGGGGAAGGACAGAAATGTTGGGGGGATTTTTAAGTGTGGAGGTGAACCTGAGGAGAGGGAGGGAAAAGTTCATCACCTAAACCATAAAACCTCAACAATGATAAAAATTGCTCTCTACTCACACTGTAAGAACCTTAGGGATCAGGTACTCAGCACATGTCTGTGAAGGGCTTATAAAACCCAGGCCTGTGCTACCCTGCTAATAAATTTACAGCTAAGGTATATTCTGTATTAGATAAACTGTTACACCTCATATAGTTCATTTGAGGAGACTTGCACTAGGTGTAAAGTTAATAATAGAAACTAGAGCAAAGGGGTCCTGTCAGGTTAATCCTGCGATGTATGTTGTTTATGAGCTCAATACAAGATGCTGTAGGTGGTGGTGTCATTCTCCCTGAAAACATAATGAACGGATGCCTCCCTTTCTAGTGTTTTGTTGTGTTACAGATTATTTTATACTGATATTAAAAATAACCTTCTACCAATCTTCTTTACTAACGTCAGACAGAATTTACTACAGAGCAAGCAGACAAAAGAAGGTCACTGCAGCAGTTAAGCTCCTGAGGTAGGATTATGTTTTGTGGAAAGCATGGGATAGTCACCCTGTGCTGAGGGGGCTTCTGCTTGTCAGAGGGTCACAGAGATGAAAACTGATCTCTTTTTTTCCTGACAAGTGACTATCCAGATCAATGACTTTGCTTCTGTGATAGCTTTCATGTGTGTACTTGGTTTGGCTGATTAAATATTTCTGTAGTGTTCTTTTCTTACTGACATACAGATACTTTTATTGGATTCAAAGTTTGTGGAAACCATGTATTACAGCACCTCTCACCTCTTCCCAAGCAGTCCATCTCAGGTCCTGGCTTTCAGAAGAAATTTACAAATGCATTCATTAAAAAATAAACAAAATAAGCAAGCCACAAGAGTGGAAAAGAATCTATCAGTTCACATCTCTGGCTGTCCATGACAGTAGCCTGAGCACTGTCTAGGCTTGTGCTGTCCCACATACAGCTGCTGGCCACTAGCACCATCTGCTCTGATGAGTTCATTAGCCAGGACTCAACTTTGTGACTGTGCCTGTGCCTGTGGGACCCAGCCCATCTGAAGCGTGTATGTCCCCCACAAGATACCAGTATATCAGAAGAAACAGCTGTACTGGTAGCCAGTGCTTAACTGGTCACAAGCAAGGGATTACCCGTATTGAGAACAGATGTCTCCCACGGCAGTACCCTCCTTTCTGAAGGGGAAGGCACCAAACCATGTGTTCAAGTTTGGTAAACAGGAGCATCCTGATTTAAAGTCTCTTTTTCTATCAGGTGCAATTACACATGTACAGGAGATTTTCAGGACTTCATCTGAAAGTGTTTATTTAAAGCCATAAGTTGCATTCTAACAAACTGAAATGCCCTTGGTGATACGGCCATGTCAGCTATCAGACAACTCAGTACACAGTTCCCACAGAAAGAACCTTGGAGATGCTGACCAGGACCTTTCGTCACCTGAGCAGTGTGAGGTGCTGAAGCTGGAACCAAAATCTGGAGTGATAGTTGGCCATTGCTCCCCAACCTATTACCAAACTCAGAAGCAAGCCAGGCACTTGAAAAGAATGTGGAAATGTGGGGAACAGCATGGAATGAAGTTGCAGAAAATCTTGACTTGCTGGAGCCAAAGACATTTTGATTTTCTTTTGGGTTACTAATTTTGTTCTAGTGTCGAAAAGACATGTACCTTTCCCATTTTTGTTTCAAGCATTCCTGACCTTGTAGTTTATCACGATGCCAAAAGTCAAAGCTTGCAAGTAGAAATAAAACACAGAAATTATGGAAAAACAGAGTGCATCATGTAATCCCTGTCATTTTGTATCTTTGCTTAGCTGTGAAATCTGTTATAGCAACTACTACTGGTTTGTTTCCTCAGATGAAAAACAGCGACTATAATTTTTAAGTTCCCTGACGAGTTGACATGCAGATCTATCACAGTCACAAGAAAGGGGCACAACAGAGTGTAATGGCAAGACAGGTGTAGCTGACGAAACATCAACTCTCTGAAGGCATCCTAAAGTGATATAAATCTTCCATTTAAATGAAGGCAATCCTTACTGAAATCATATCCTAAACTGACATGAATCAAAGGTCTACAATGAAAAGTCACATTGTTTTCTAAGCTTGAGAATTAATGTGAGTAACATTGTCCATTTCATTATTTTATTTTTCCTTGGGAGTAGGAAATTAAGCAAATACATGTCAAGAGTATAGCACACAGCAGTCGTACTGTTTCCCACCATTTTTATGGATTCCAATAATTCTTTCAAATTTTACATGTTTTGTGTCTAATACAGCAACATGTTCTTCCTGCTTGCTCTAACCCCAGTTCTCTACTCTCACAGAGCCTGCAGAGCCTGGGTGAGCCCGTCTCCAGCCTCAAGGAGTTCACAGCTTGGAGTTCAGGTTGTGAACTCACACAGCCTGTAATCCTTTAAGCCTCGCATCCCACAGAAGAATTAAGGATGAGGAAGGCTGCAGCTGTGGATGCCAGAGAGGGGAGAAACAGTGACGATGGGGAGCTGAGCAGGAGGGCATGGGCTATGCAGGTAGCTGGTGAGTGCTGCTGGGCAGTATTCACTAATTGGGAGGGCTGGCAGAATTCAAAGGGCTAAGCCAGCCCAGAAGGGAAGGGTGGTATTGAGTGGCAGGAGGGAGGGCAGAGCTAGGCAGGGTGCACCGTGGCAGAGGAGAAGGAAGGACTCAGGGGTTGTAACCCACAGAAAGCAGAGCAAAGTGGGCAGGCATCAGGCTAATGGGTAGAGATGGTAAGAGGGATAGATACATAGACTGGTTCAATTTTGGGATGCTGGCAGAATGCTGGATGCTGGCGCTCTGACATGTTCTTGGCTAAGGGTATGTAAATCACTTTCCTCCATAGGCCTAGTGCATGGAAGGCATGCTGCTCCTCTCCCACACTTCCGTGCACCCTTCTCTCCCTAAACAAACATCCAGAAGAAGACTAAACACAATATAAGAGGTTTAAGAGGTTTTATACCCTGTGCTTTTTCTTTTTGGGAGGTGGAAAGTTTGGAGTTATGATTTAAAACCTCTTCAGGCGATACTACACCTAGCTTGTCTCCAACTAACAAAAAAGGCTATTTATCTAATAGACCTTTAATCACAAGCTCTACTTAAAAATCAATAACATGATACAACCATTATAGTTAAGCTCTAAATCTCATGTATCTTCCTGTTATCTGAGGATTTTCCTCTGAGATAACAGAGACAATTGATAAGCAGCCAGATTTTCAAATTCTCACCACAGAGTATGGGCCACATTTTTTCATTCAGCTGTTCCTGTTTTGGATGTTTATAGCAGGTTTTTGGAGGCCTTATCACCTACTGTCCTGTGATTTGAAAGACTGCTTCCTCATTTATGTGAGAAATTACGGGTTCAGCTGCCTTGGGAACCTGACCACAGCTCTGAGTGCTGCAATCATTTAAAAGTTTTGGCCATAAAGAAGAGCTAGAAGACATCCTGATTAAATTTAGCCCGATCGCCCTAATAAGGCACAAAGGACCACAGAGAGAAGATGATGCATTCCCTCAAGGACAAGTTTTCTTGATGCTCTCTGAGCTTGCTAAGACTCCACACTGTTTTTGCACATTGTGCCTCTCTAATGTGACTGTTCCACATGCAGGCAAACCACAGACCAGCACATCCTTCGCCATGCCCACAGGAGTGGGCAGCTAAGTAAGCCCAGGCACAGCTGTGATTTGGATGCAGGGACACAAGGAGAGAGGGAAAGGGCAGCAAACTGGTGCAGTATTTCCCACTTTACAGTTGTCTGCCTCTACCTGATGTGCAGATAGCAGAGAATAAACATCAAGGAAAGGTCACCAGCTGCTTGGAGTGGTTTCAGATCAGACACATGCTTGGGGTTGCTAGCAATGTATCTGGAGGCAGCTGAAGAGGTCATGCTTCCATTTACCATCTCACAGTGACAAGCTCTTAACTAGGTGCTACTCAGACAACACATTTTCAGTACCTAATACAATATAAATTATCTTAATTCAGTCACTTCCAGACACCTTAGGCACCTTTATTTCAGGCTAGATCCAACAGTAGAGAGAAGCTCAGATATGACTGGAAAGCTTTCTTATACTGATAGCAACATCCATGAAAATAAACAGGAGATCTGTCATCCATGGATAATACTAATCATAAAATAGGTATTAGCTTAGTCTGCTGAAGAAATACCTCCATTAGCAGTGTTGGTCTTAACTCAGGTTCAATTTTTCTCTGAAAGCTAGTGTCTTTTTCCTGTAACTCTAGTTTCATGTCCTTGTTTATGCAAATTACAGGCATTTCTCATCCAGAAGTACTGTGGTAGCCTACCATAAATGGTAGAAAACCTATAACTTGTATAAATTAGTAACTCAAGAGAATAATCTAAATGTCTTTGGCTCCAGCAAGTCAAGATTTTCTGCAGCTTTGTTCCACGCTCTTCTCCTCTGCATTCCCACATTTTCTTCAAGTCCCTACAGACTATTCCACCCTTGCAGATATCTATCACTGTAGCCATATGCCTTCTCTCTGCATTTTAAAGTCAGTCAGTTAGTCACTGAGGTCAGAAGGACTTGGCCTTTCTGGTTTAACCCTGAATGGAAGCAAGGGAATCAAATCACCATATTGTCTCATTAACAATTAACTCATTAGTGTTGCACACTCATGACCCATTATTTGGAAGGACTATTCTCATGTATTTAGAACAAGTTCCATCCGAACCTTAAGACAGGAACTGTAATTCTCTTTTTCAGACTATCTGACTAATTTAAGACATTGGTCCATCTGTCAAGGTGTTCTGTTTTCCCCAAGGCTACTGTGTTGTCCCTCTCTGACATATGGCTTAGGGTGCCTATGACAGCTACAAAAAGAACTTGGACAAGAGCCTTTCTCTGAGCTCTGTACCACTCCATTTTGGGTTGTGCCTTTACATATCCCCCTGCTGAAAAAGCCAAGATTAGCTCTGGTCAGGATAACTGTTCTATGTGCAGCCAGAGTGGCAGCTTGTTCTTTGATGTACATTGCTGGCAAATGCCCTGAGCTGAAATATGGGTAGACTTCAGCAACACCAAATACCACCTTGTGGGAAAACTGTTCGATGTTTGGCCAGGCTTAAATTAGCAGTGCAGAGTGCTGCCATAGCTCTAGTCTTGATATGTTTCTGCCTGCAAAAAGGAGACTAACTGCTTTCTCCATCAGTTTTTTTACAGATTTCCAAGGAACCAGCATAACCTTGGATATTCAGCAAAAATTCTTGCTTTATCTTGCAATGCATTTGTGATGCTGAATAACAGAGGGTGTAGTAACAGAGGCAAGAATCATGTTTGTATTTTAATATTGCAATAGAGGAACTACATTAATACACCAAAGTTGCAAATAAAAATCAAAAGCACAAAAAATCTGCACAACGCAGAAGGAAAGCACAGAAGCCTTTGAAAGTGTATGTTACTGTACTGTAACCTGTAAGAAAAACACTTCTCGTTTTACTAATAAATCCCTGGCCTTCGGGAACAGGGAACACTTAGGAATATAGATAACAGCCCTAAAGAACATGCCAAACCCATCAGGAAATAAGGACACCCCTCGAGAGGAGTAAAACAGGATTTTTTTTTTTCAAAAGCTAATGGGGTAAGTCATCCTGATGGGAAAAGCAAACCCGCCTGACCTCGAACCAACCCCCAGAGGAAGTGACCAAGGGAAGATGGCACGGCCACGTCTGGGACGGCGAGGAGGGATGTGCCTCGGCGGAGCCCAGCCACGGGTCCCGGCGTGGCGGAGGCCCCTCCCGGCCGGAAAAGGGCAGGAGCCAGCCCGGGATGCAACAGGTCGGCGATCGCCGCGCACTCGCAGGGGTGCGGGTTCAGCCCGAGCCGCTCGGCCGTGTTGGACCAGCCACGGCACAGAGCATCTCCCTGTCTCCAGCTCCTCTCGCCCAGCACATCCCGCCGGGGTTAAACCCCCTCACGCTCCTCCTCTTCCTCCCCCCTCCATCCCTGCCTGTG